>NW_026883549.1:0-5206 GCF_032173495.1 Musca vetustissima
TGGCATACATCATTATAGACCTAAATGATTAGGCTGTACCAAATTTCGTGCAAATCGAAAGATATATAGGGACCGTTTACATTAAATCGGTAAAATATATATATGGGAGCTATATCTAAATCTGAACCGATTTTTCCCAATTTCAATAGGGTTCGTCCTGGGGCCGAATAAGTGACCTATGCCAAATTTCATCCAATTCGGATCATAAATGCGACCTGTACTTTGTTTACAATTTAACATGCACAGACAGACAGACGGACGGACGGACGGACATGCATAAATCGACTTAGAAAGTGATTCTATGCATATTCTCAAAAGAAACCATGGGTCTATCTCGATTCCTTTTGCCTGTTACAAACATATGCACAAAGACATAATACCCTGTACCACAGTGTGGTGAAGGGTGTAATTATGAATATTCACATAAGTTTCGGTGTAGTCCCGATATAATGGGTAATTTTGGAGGTATATTCGATATTGGCTGTAATTTGGTATATTGATACCTAAAATTTGTACATCGAGGACCCCTTCGATTTTTCATTAGCTATACTTCATCATTGATGCCGTATAGTTCTAAGTCCCTGATCTGAGCTTTTGTAGATATATACCGTGTGTGTGTACTTAGAAAGTTCTGTTTTTATATTTATTGGACAGTTGCTTGTTTGTTAGGTTATGACAAACTACAGCTAATTTCCGGTTCTTTTGTTGTTGTTGCTGTCGTTTATTTATTTTCAAGAGATTCAATTCAAAATGCTTAGCGTAACATTAAATAGAGCCTCTATAAAATGTGTGTCCCAGGTGCACGGAGGTTGAGTTCATTCCCATCAGCGACAGCAGTAGCAACTGTGGCTAGTGTTGCTGCTATTGTAGTCGTATGTGGAACGATGGCAAGATATCCGCTCGTGTAGCAAGCTGGTAAATGTTGGCCTTCTGTATAGCCAGGCATAGTTTTGCAAATATTTTGCCATTTGTGGTTTACAGTTTAAAATGTTTCCTTGTTGCGTTTCCTGGATCCTAGTAGGCCAGGTTACATAATTCCTACAGCCAGGCATCATCTCTTGTTACCGGGGCATTGTTCATTGGCAGGTGGGTGGGAATGTTTGTTTGGTGTTGGCTGAATGGAGTGTGGGGCCTGGCATGGACAACTTTTTCGGATGGTATTTAACATACTCCTGTGGTTTTTTTCATGTACATAAACATTACGCACACAAACACATCGACCCAGCCCTTTAATCTTCCTTACCACGGAGATTTGCACTTTGCTATGACCTATGTAAACTATTCTTAACCAACTCCCAGGCATTGTTTTTGTATTTATATTTGTTTTTTTTTTTTCGTTTACATTCCTTTTTAGCCCTTATTTTTTGTTTTCTTCCTTGTGGGATAATGGCATTCATTGAAAAGAAGCCCCCCTTTTAAATCTCAACAAACGATACTTAAGTTCGTTAAGAGGATTGCCTTTGGAGATGTGGTGTTGAGTTAAGCTCAGGGTAGGCATTTTGTGTTTTTTCTTTCCTTCTTCATTTTTCATTTACAAAATAAATTCATTTAAATAATATGGTTTCAAGTGTGGTGGTGTACTATTGTAAATTATTTACTCAGTTAGTTAGTTTGTGAATGTGGAACGCTTAGGTAATTTTGTCTCTTTGCGGGGACAATTTGTTGTAGGAAGTTGTTGGGGTTCATATGTCGCAATATGAGTCAAAATAGCTGAAATATATCGGCTTCCTTATTTTGGGGCAATTATATTGTCCGATAAGAGGGATTTTTTTCCTATTACGTCTTTATGCATACGTTTGTAACAGGTAAAAGGAATCGAGATAGACCCATGGTTCCATTTGAGAATATGCAGAATCACTGATCGTCTGTTGATGTGAAATTGTAAACAAAGTACATGTCGCATTTATGATCCGAATATTTGGCACAAGGGTGAATCCTATTGAAAATGGTGAACATCGGTTCAGATTTAGATATAGCTCCCATAGATATTTTCGTCCGATTAAATGCAAATGGTTCAACATAGTCTCTATATATATATTTCGATTTGGATGAAATTTCGCACAGCAAACAGAATTAAGTCTAGAATGATGTGTGTTAAGTTTCGTGGAAATCGGTCCAGATTTCGATACAGCTTCTATATATATTTTTGTCCGATTTAATGTAAATGGAGCACCAAAGTCCCTAAATACCTTTGGATTTGCACGAAATTTAGCAAAGCGTACTGATTTAAGTTTATAATTATGTGGGTTAAGTTTCGTGCAAATCGGTTCAGATATAGCTCCCATATATATTTTCTTCCGATTTAATGTAAATGGAGCTCCAAAGTCCCTATTTATCTTTCGATTTGCCCCAATGTTGGCAAAGCGTTCTGATTTACGTCTATAATGATGTGTGTTAAATTTCGTTGAAATTGGTTCAGATATAGATACAGCTCCCATATATATTCTCGTAAGATTTAATGTAAATTGTAAATCGGTTCAAATTTAAAAGTAGCTCATATATATTTTTTCGGCCCATAGCTAGGCCGATTGACAAAACTTACTGATGTTAATATAAATTAATCTCTGGCAAGATTCCTTAAAATCGGTCAAGATTTACATATAGCATAGCTTCCATTTATAATTTCGACCTATTCATGTTAATTTATTTACAAAAGTTAGCATATTATATAGATTCGTTCAATATTATGTCAATGTTCCTTCGAAAAGGCGACGTCTGTTAGCATACATATGTAGAATATACCCAAAGTGTTGAAGGGTATTGTTTAGGCGAGGGACTTGCTCTACTCCTCGCCGTGGTGTGGTGGATGGGATAAAGGAATTAACAGTGTAATTTATGGTGTGGTGGCGTCAGAGGCCTGTTAGTTCTAACGCGTAGACGTTAGCTCGATAAGACGGTTAGCTAGCAAGTTGCTTCTATGGAGGTTAAACGACAATGGTTCATTCAATCACAGAGGATTGCGGTGATCGCTGAGAATCGGTTGTCGTTTACTACTACATTTACATATTCCAATGAGAGAAAAGGTCAAGCAAATAGAGGAAAACAGCAACAACCGCCGCTCGGTGGCACCTGTACTCTACGGTCTCCGCTGAGGGAACTTGCTGAGGAGATGCCCGTGGTGTCAATCAGCAGACGTGATTGACTGAGCTCGGGAAGTTGAGTCAGAACGTATCAAACTTATACAGGTATCATAGAGTCGGCCCAGTCCGACTTTACTACTTTACTTACTGGTTTTACTATGATAACAAATTTTGATTTGTGATATCGAAAAAATTGTAAAAATTTTTGTACGGGAACAGGCCAACTATTTATCTTACACTTTACCCGTACTAAGAAGTCTCATCAAAGTCCGGGTTAATAATTGCATCCATAACACGGAATCATATTTTCCACACTTTTTTTTTTTGAAAAACATAGCAAAAATCAACCAGCACTTACCTGTCTCACAGCAAAATAACACGTTAAATTTCGTGGATATATTCCTGGATAGTTGGGCGATTGTAGACGGCAGGCCTTTTTATCGCAATCGCTGAAGATCCGCGAACAATAAGTGCCGGGTATTAAATCACCTTCAAGTGCAAGCATGAATATGAAAGCAAATAAAATAAAAACAACAGCAACAAGCAATTGTTGGGTAAATATTAATATTCGTTTGGTTTTGCATGAATAAATTTCACATTTTGTGTGTTTCGAATTTTATTTTATTGTTTTTCGTTCAGCACTCATATACCTTTGAATGCTTTTGACATTGCCTCCCTCTCTCTCTTTCTCGCTTTATACCCTTCCATTCAACACTGTTTATTTGGCTTACCTAAATAATATTTTGGTTCGGTATAATTCTGTTCGTCTCTCGCCATTTGATTATTCAGCGAATCCATAAATGTTTTATTATTTGCATAAGCGCTGAACAAACTGAAATCCTGACCATAACGATCCGAGCGGGCGCCACTTGAATTTGTAAAGTCCTCGACACTGTTTTGTTGGTGTAGGAAACTGCTGCGATTGTGCCATTGTTGAAGGTCTAAGGGACAAATAAACGAAACGGGAGTCAAAATATATAATAAAATACAATATATATCTGTGTGTGAGTGTGATATAGTAGTAAAATATTCCATGTGAACTTATTAGAATCCATGACCGGCATTTTATATACAAAAAGTCCTCTTTGTATACCCTTGATTATGAAGTGGAGTGTATAATATAAATTTAGTCATTCCTTTTGGAAACGGGTCTAGTAAAGAAATATAAGTTCCGTCATATTTATCTATTAATATTGGGTTCTATCTTCATTTTCCTAACGAAGTGTCTGTTATTTTGTCATTCCGTTTTTTGAAGAGTGAAAAACATCTTGTAGGGCGAGAAACATCTTTGGAGAATATGTTTGGTACAGGTTCTTGTTTTGACATAACCCCTCATAAAGCTCCGATTATACCCGGCATGTTTCACTCAAGCTCCCACCGTCCATCACCATGAGGAATCTCTGTGTGATAATAAGACAAGTTATTAATATTCATGAGAAAAGTCGTTTTACTGGCGATCTGGAAATCATCAAAGACAACTCTAAGACTTATGGGAAGGTAAAAATAGCTGTTGGACTTTATTTTAGGTAGCCCATCGAAGGCATTCTATACAGACAACTCCTTGAAGGCCGAGATCTTACCCGTCATATGGATGGTATCCACCCATCCGATGTTGCAGTGGATAAATCTTTCCGCAGTGTTGTCAGCACTCGTTAATTTCTGCAGTGACTTCAAGGCGGATACAAATACAACGATGAACCTAGATCGGGAAACAAAGGCCTGATAGACCCAGACATAGTCGGGTCTGTTCCAGACATTGCCGTGAAGAAAGCAGGAGAAGCCATAATAATTTTCCTGACGGTACTTTTTAATCACTGTCTCAACATTGGCTATTTACCAATAGCATGAGAGGAGGCACTTGCCGTACTAATCCCAAAGCCTGGTACAGACGCATCTGCGCGGAAGCTACAGACTAATTTCCCTACTATCTCCCTTTGGAAAATTACTGGAGCATTTTATTCTGCGACGCATCAACCGTGTTGTTGTGGAAAGGAAAATCCTTAGAGATTGCCGGTTTGGATCTCGAACAAAACATTTGACAACCCACGCACTTTTGGCATTCTTCTACAATGGTGACCGAAGGCTTCAAACTGATGGAAGGAACCATTGCTATTGTTCTGGACTTA
>NW_026883550.1:0-51122 GCF_032173495.1 Musca vetustissima
TCAACTGTAATCTTACTTCCAAATTTCATATATAAAATTTCAAGATTTTAGCTATATATGTTCAATATATGTAGAATTAGAACTACATTTAGTACTTTTAGTACACTTATAGGTCGAATTTCCAAAAACCCCTTTTGTACATCTTTCTAACTTTCCATCAGTGACCCACATTCCAAATTTCAGAATTCTAGCTCTTCCCGTTCGCCTAATACAAAGGGTACTATATTTCGTACATTTTAGTACTTTTCGTACCCTTCTAGTACGAATCTCCAAAAACCCAGCCTTATCTCACGCCTAAACACCAACAACAACCCACACTCAAAATTTCAAGCTTCTAGCTTTAGCCGTTTCGTCTGGGCGATGATCTGTCAGTCAGTCACTCACTCACTCACTTAACACTAAGCTCTTTTATATATATAGATAAATCCATGCCTCTTGACGACCTTGAAAATATATTCTTTAATAAATCCACGCCTCTTGAGGACCTTGAAAAAGTATTCTTTAATAAATCCACGCCTCTCAACTTCAACGACATTAATTTTTAAATTCAATGGGATGTGGGGAGGGTGGGTATTGAATGGAAATAATTTTTGTGGCATTACTGTACTGCCGCTCTGCAATGGACAGACTATAATGAAAATATATCCATAGATGTCATTGAAATATTTGTTAACAAACACACACACACACATACAGAGACTCTCATTCGGCATATTAGCTGTCTGGTTGGCGCCTTCAACTAACTTTAAACTATCAAAAGTTGTCTACATAACAGCTACCCACATACCGACTGGCTGACTGAATGACGGACTGGCTTCCATAGAAATAATTTTTGTGGGGACAAAATTCCCATAAAAATGGCATGACATCAAAGACCACCAACAACAACAACTACAACAATGCGAAAATAAATTGCAATCTGCAAGCAAGCAACAATTTTGTCTTTTTGGGTTTCTCTTCTAATTTAGGATAATCGAACCGTAACTATTTAATAGATGTTCTTATAAAAGGAACCAGTAAAAATAATTTATGTGGTGATGTAAGGGAAATATTGAACATTTGCAGACAATAAATAAATGAAGTTTAAATTTATTAAATAAGAAGTTTAGGGAAGATGATCTGAAGTAATGCACAGAGAATATAAGGATTAAAGTTGCAAGTATCCGATAATTTTTTACAATAAATCTCGGTAGTAGAACCTCGTGCAGTTCCTTCTGATTGCAGGACTCTGATTTAAATCCAACTTCAATAAAGGAGGTGATATATATTGGGAAAGTCCATAATGACTATGGTGTAAGATAGGCACCTATAGAGTAGATATTCAGCTTGTCAGTTGCGCTACAACCACTATGACAGGTCAATTGAAAAGTCCCCGGTGTGGGACACACGAAGATTGGAAATTATTTCTATTGGCGATTTAACTTCGAGTCGAATTGCCTCTAATCATTATTACCCATTTCCGAAACATGGAAGACCGTAAAATTCTCTAGTAACGTTATGGCATCGGTAATATAGGATGCGCTTCGAACAATTTCCATTAAAATATATTTTTTAAAACCATACACCAAGTTTTGGTGAAAAAAGTGGAAATCGTCGAAACTAAGATATATTTGAAAAAAAAAACAGATCATAAAAATTATGTGGTATCGACAAATAGGAGACTCGATATATATGTACTCCGTTGAGTAAAGAATTGTGATGTCCCGTAGGACCGTCCGTCAGATGAAATCACAATAGAATTTTGAAATTTTGCAAATGGTTTGTTTTAAAAGCGATAATCCCCATACAACGATACCCTCAATATTCGGTATTTTAAGGCTGTTGGACATGTTTGGGTAATATATTAGAGGGCTAATAATAATCAATATAGGTCCACATTTTAGGATAACCCTAATATAACGCTACAACCAAATGTTCGGCATTTTTGGGAGTATTTAAGATTTCCATTGAGTAGAAAATCTCCCTACCAAAAATGAGCGATATTGACTCAAGTTTCCGTGTAGCCCTTATATAATGTTACCAACGTTAATTGGAATTTTGGAAGCTTTTGATTATTCAGATTCACATGGGTTGTCAAACCTTCCTATCCAAAAATATAACAATTCCAATACATTTTCGGTATTTTGAAGGCATTTCCACATCGATGTGGTTGTAATTTGGCATTTCCGGATATTTGAGGTTAAAATAAATGTTTTCGGAAAATTGTGTAATGTATGATCTATGTTATCTATTTTTTGATATAGACCCAACTTAAAGGTTCCGACCCTTTTTCGGACTTTCTGGTTTATTTGCATTGCATTTAGAATTGGTTTCTGTTGACATAACCTCCATATAAAGCTTTCTTTATTTTAAACGGGGTTTGAAGAATTTTCCATTGAATTTGCTTTAAGTTGACAATCAGGGTTCCGGAAAGCGAAAAACATATTTTTTTTGCAATTTTCGATATTAGTCAATGTTTTGACATAGCCCTAATAAAAAGGTTCCGCACATTTTCGAATTTTTGAATGATTTAATCGAGTTTTTTTATCAAAGTGGGGATCATTTGGCACTTCGGATTCTTGTAAGTTAAAATTTTCTAATAGTCGCCATACAAATGATTCATTTAAGGGTACGGAGTTCTCGGTTTTGTGGAATTCAGTGGACACATATGTCGTTAATTTCTTTTATCGCTGAATTTTCCGTGAAGTTAGGTCCTAATTTCGTATATAGCTATAGGCTGCAGAAAAACTCCTTTCTAACCAAAAAAATAATAATAATAAACAGTACATTGACTTGCATCTACTCTGAATTACAATGGTCGAGGAAAATTCGACGCTCAGAGGTAACGAATTCGGATAGCCTTTTGCTGGAAAATTATATGCATTGTATACATCCCAACGTTAAAGAATTAAGAGATTAATATGTGTCGTATACTGGAACCCTGGAATTTGAATGACAATGTTATGATCCCGGATCATCAACATGATGTTGGCAACACAACATTTTGTAAATTATGCAAAAGGACTTTAAATTCCTGATCGTAAAATGTGGGTAAGACCTACTGAAATGGGACCGACATTGACGATTTTTCAGCAAGTGTGAATTTTTCATGTGCTTCTCGTGAGACTGTCATCGGAGTGATAACATTAAAACAACCTCCATCATATATTGGAGGGTACAACAATGCATCTACATCTTATATCGGCTACTCCATTTCCCAGATATCGACCAATTATGGATGATATTTCGACAGACGTAGCAAAAACGTTATAAGGTGACCGACAAAAATTACTATATAATACAAAATGGGAACTGGGCGCACCAACCTCAACATCACCATCAACACAAAACATAAAATAGTAATGGCAGGAAATAGCGCCAATCAGAAGAGAACGGCAACACTAAATAAGCAAGGACATCCACCACTGCAACGATAGACATCCACCTCCAGATAAAATTCATCCGACATTCTAATAACGGACCTCGACATTAACTTCAACACGAGAGGATAATGCAACATGGGAATGACGGGAAACAGCGCCACCCAAAGGAAAAACTTAACACTAAATAAGCAAGGATACCAATCATGATAGACAGATCAATCACCTGTGGCATATTACAGCAGACCGATTATCTACTTTCGAATCTAAAAAGAGGCTTACATCTTCATTCAAATGAAATTCATCTGAAATCCCCCGGTATAATAATAAACATCTGCATCATCATCAACATATGACGAGTACTAAGTGGGAATGGAGAAAGATAGCGCCACTCAGACGAAAAAAACAATTCTAATTAAGAACCACACTCATTGCACACAATTCAACGCAACGTTGTTTCTACCCAACGTCAGATGGCAGCCTCATTACAAAGGGCAGGCTACAGCAGACCAATCATCTACTTTCAAATATTTATAAGGATCACATCCCCCTTTAGATGAGATGCATCAGAAGCCCCTACACATTCTAATAATCAACCACGGCGGTTGATGGCTATCATTGACACATTAGGACAACTCAAAATGGATATGCCGGGAAATAGCGTCAATCAGAAGAAAATGTAAACACTAAATTATCATGGATCCTAACCACTGCACAAAATTCAAGGGTGTGTTGATTCTAGGCAACGATAGATGGCAGTCCTATCAACTACATAGAGCAGGTTACATACCAATCATGTACTTAGCTGGAATAAAAAGCAACTATAAAATATTTACCGAAACTAACACACTGACTAATAATGGACAATGTCGATGATTTGCGAAAGCCATAAATTCAAGAGTTAAATAGGAGAAAAAACACAAACGGAATCTGAAGCAAAAACAATAACATTATGAAGAACTTCTTAAACTTCCTTATGTAATTTTTGTGGAAAAAGCAACTATGAAACTTTAAATTCATGTACTGCCAAGATTTCAAAACTATTTTATAACAATTTATCGTAATCATTTCACAAATTAGAATTTTAAATCACGCCTAATACAAAAACCAACTTTCATCTACAATTCCATGTAACTCACAACTCTATCTGCCGCCTTATTGTCTGTGCTGTCACAATCTTTCCAAATCGTTGTCAAACCGTTTAATATGCAAATATGAAAATATTTTACTTAACCATTTATTTGACTCGAAAGGATAAAGAAGGATTTAAGCTATTAAAGTATTAAACAGATTCGTTTACTTTAAATCCTATCGAATTGTTAGAGAATTTGTGCATAGTTTATGGTTTTCTAATCCCCCGTTAGTATCAATAATGGAAATAAATTGAATGGATTGTTGGTTGGCCTCAATTAAACGTGCACAGAACTATAACATTGTTGAAATCGACGACGGAGATTACCATGAATGGTGGTACGATTTACAGACAGAAATTTAAACACAAAAATGTTGAAATTGAACTCAAAAGGAAAGAATGATGAAAATTCAAAGAAATCTTGAAATGAAACTCAAAAGGAATGTGAAAAAATGCATACATAGTTTAGATACTTCAAAAATTTTAAAGGATCACACTTTCATTTGTAGGTAAATTTGCATTTACTTTCATTAAATTTGCACATCATATATTTACATTACTTCGTGTAGTTAAAATATATGCGTTTGTAATGTAAGAAGCATTGCATTTAATATTCTCAACACGTTTTTAATTACATTTGAGCCAAATACTTATTCAACTACTTGAGGAGAATTTGCTTTTTACACCCCTGAGCATTACACACTCCTTCTTCGTTACGTGTACACAGAAATTTGTCAAAAATTTCTGTCATTACCACAACGTGTTCTACAGAGAAATTGATATGCTTATAAATTTCATTCATTTTTTCTGATTGTCAAACAAACAATCTGTGGGGTGAAAAATGAATTAAATACTTTTTGGGGAAAATAACTGCAGATTTAAATGAAAGTAAGTTAATTTTGTATAAAATGTAAACTCTTTGTATTTCAATGTTGATTACATATTAGTGATATATTTTAAAATCGGGAAATTTATCGAAGTAAATTAAAATAATTTAGAAAATATCATTCGATGCTGCGTGTTGTGAATGAGATACTAGATAGAGTGATTTTCGATATTCCTTACCTTCGAATTTTATTTATGTTAGGGAAAAACATTACAATTCACATGGTTTAATTCAAATAGGCTACTTCCTTTCAGAACATTGAGAATGTGTTGAAGTAGTAATCGAGTTCTAAATATTTGCGCTGGCATTAAAGTTAGAATACAACCATTGACTTTCAAACTATTTGTTCTTTTACAGATGAAAGAAAATTTTGTGGCAACCAAAACCACAGAACTACAGTCTAAAAAATAAAGCACTGCGGTGGTTCTGGCATGTTTTAAAACTGTATGATGAACTTGCACTAAGAATCTACTTGGTACTAAGTACCTTAAAATGTCGAACTAAAATCTCGGTTCAATATTGAAAAATTATCAGAACAATAATCTCGTGTTCAAGACGATACTAAAACCAGGCAAGGATGTCTACAGAGGTGAAACTTACAGACATCTCAACAAATGTTTTTTGTTCATACCAACCCATAGTGTAATCGGTTGAGGAAAGGGATAGAGTCATGGATTAGCTGAAGGCCTCCTTTTAAAATCCACACCTCCATGGATAGGCCTTCAAACAACCTGCTTTTCAAAACCACGCTTCTATGGATAGGTCTTCAAACAGCCTTCATGGATAGGCCTTCAAACAGACTCCTTTAAAAATCCACGCCTCGATGGATAGGCCTTCAAACAGACTCCTTTAAAAATCCACGCCTCGATGGATAGGCCTTCAAACAGACTCCTTTAAAAATCCACGCCTCCATGAATAGGTCTTCAAACAGCCTCCTTTTAAAATCAACGCCTCCATGAATAGATCTTCAAACAGCCTCCTTTTAAAATCCACGCCTCCATGAATAGGTCTTCAAACAGCCTCCTTTTAAAATCCACGCCTCCACGGATAGGTCTTCAAACAGTCCGCTTTTAAAATCCACGCCCCCATGGATAGGCATTCACACAGCCTCCTTTTAAAATCCACGCCTCCATGGATATGTCTTCAAACAGTCCGCTTTTAAAATCCAAGCCTCCATGGATAGGCCTTCACACAGCCTCCTTTTAAAATCCACGCATTCATGGATAGGCCTTCACACAGCCTCCTTTTAAAATCCACACCTTCATGGATAGGCCTTCAAACAGTCCGCTTTTAAAATCCACGCCTCCATGGATATGCCTTCACACAGCCTCCTTTTAAAATCCACGCCTCTATGGATAGTTCTTCAAACAGCCTTCATGGATAGGTCTTCAAACAGCCCGCTTTCAAAATCCACGTCTCCATGGATAGCCTCCTTTTATAATCCACGCTTCTATGGATAGGTCTTCAAACACTCTCTTTTTGAAATCCCCGCCTCCATTGATAGACCTTCAAACAGCCTTAATGGATAGGTCTTCAAACCGCCTCCTTTTAAAATGCACGCCTCCATGGAAAGGTCTTCAAACAGTCTCCATGTGTAGGTCTTCTAACAGCCTCCTGTTAAAATCCACGCCCCCATGGATAGGTCTTCAAACAGCCTACATGGATAGGTCATCACACAGCCTCCTTTTGAAATCCACGTCTCCATGGATAGGTCTCCATGGATTGACAGGCCTTCAAAGAACCTCCTTCTAAAAATACATTTTCCTCAAAAATCCTTTTTTAGAAATCTTCTTCAAATATCCACACAATCTATGGGTTTAATATGCCATCAAAGGCCTTCATAAAAATCCTACCTCAAAAGCCTTCATAAAAAATCGAATGTTAAGTCTCAAAAAACCGTCTTAAAGCATCAACACCTTGGATGCCAATAGGACCTCAAAAACACTTTTAAAAATATCACAACCTAAGGAGAGATAAACCCTCCAAGAACTTCTCAAAAATCCGTGGCTATGGCTGAAGTTGTCCCTTAAACCCTCACATAAAAATCCACATCTGAAGTTGAGATAGACACCAAGAAGCCATCTTGAAAAATCCATACCTGTTTTTAAGAAATTTTCTTTTTTTTTTTGTTAATATAATTTATAATTATTGTTATATAAAATAATATCCATGTCATAACTTTAAAGTCTGTCTCCTAACAAAATAATGTTCCACCACATCGTAGAACAAATTCTATTTTTATTTAATTTCTGTGAAACGTATATTTTTGTTGCTTCAATTTAAATCTTAAAATTCTATGAAATGATTTCAATTTATAAGCCCCTGCAACATTTGTCTTCACCAATTTTTTTGTCAGTCCTTCTCATCCTCGACAATGTTTCCAATTTTATCATATTTTATACATGAGTTCTTAATTTTCCTTTTTTAGTTGTGTGTCCTTTATTTCATGTTCATAGATAGAAAAACAAGCATGTTTTTTTCTAAACAACCATTTCCTTCCGTTTTTGTGCGTAATAAACCAATTGGAAGCGTGGTCGTGCTTTTGACCGATAAAAACGGATGTCAAGTGGCGGTGGCCATTTTTAGCCATCCCAAATTACGATAGCAATGTTTTTTTTTTTTTTTTGCTTAAAGTATTTTGGGGACGCATAAATTCATTAGAATATAAATATGGATAGGCGTAAAAAGTTGTACACGGTCAACTACATGAATCCGATTATTTATGAAAAATACATTGTTTAAGATATTCGCGGTAATTTTCGTAGCAAAAAAATCAATGGATTTATAAAAAAAAGAAATGCAAATAACAAAAAAAAAGTAATCTTTTTCATCCTTGAAAATTGAATTGAGTGGAAAGGTCGTGAAGAGCCGACTCCTAGCTCATCACGAGTTGTGACAGGAGAAAGCAGGAAACAGTTACACTTGAGCACCGTAGGAGGGTCAATTCTGAGTGGTACACCACAATTTGTTTGCCTAAAGTCTTCAGAGAAATTCGAAAACCGAGCTCTCGCATATTACCTGAAATCGACCAAATCGTATAATTGATGGATCATCGATTGTACAGCCAATGGTTTCTTCTTATTCCCGCACATTAAGAAAGCGTCGCAAATTCCACTCTTTGAATGCTTTATTCATCAGAATAAAATTTTATGTCGATTGATGTCCGTCTGTTAAAATCACGATAAATCCCGCAATATTTAAGATAGAGCACCACAAATGGGATATATCAGTTCACGTTTTGAGATTGTTATGTTTTCCCACAAAATTTTCTAAGGGGATTCATAGTCCCAGCTAATTATTGATACGATGTAGAATCGATCCCAGTTTTTGGACATAGTCGTCTGTAATTTTTGTATATAATTTTTTCAGAGCATATATATTAGGTTGGGGAAAAAGAAATCCATTAGACCAGTTGTTGAAAATGTCGATAAAATCAGAGAAATGATCGAAGTTGACCGGCATTTTAGTAGTCGTAACATCGCCCAGAAGCTAAAAATCGACCATAATACTGCTTTAAACCATTAATCAATGTTGGATTCAAAAATAAGCTCGATGTTTGGGTGCCACACCAATTAACAGAAAAAACAGTAAAGAAAGTAGTCGGACTGGGCCGACTATATTATACCCTTCACCAATTGGTTATATTCCTAACAATTTCATGTCAATGTTCTCTCCAAGGTACATTGACATGAACGAACTTAAATATTATTGATATTTATCTATAAGTGAACCGGCTAACATCAATCCACACAAATACCTTTCTGCAACCTATGCTAAATTACATTTCATTCGGCCAGATTTAGAGTCGTTTGCTTACTATGGGAATGTAATTCCATTCAGACAAACGTTCGAAATATATATGGAAGCTATGTCTGCATCTGCACCACTTTCAACAACACGCAATAAAGTCATTTTGGTACGTTGTGAAAAATTGCTTGTCAATCGGACAAACATTAGGAGTCTGGTGCACACATTTACATAAAATCGGACCAAAATATGTATGGGAGCTATATCTAAATCTGAGCTGATTTTCATGAATTTTACCACTTATCTTTCTAGACTTTATTCAGAACGCTGTACAAAATTTCGTCCAAATCCAAGGATTTATAGTTACTTTGGTGCACTATTTACATAAAATCGGACCAAAATATGTATGGGAGCTATATCTAAATCTGAGCTGATTTTCATGAATTTTACCACTTATCTTTCTAGACTTTATTCAGAACGCTGTACAAAATTTCGTGCAAATCGAAGGATATATAGGGACTTTGGTGCACTATTTACATAAAATCGGACGAAAATATATCTGGGAGCTATATCTAAATCGGAACCGATTTTCACGAATCTTAACACACATCACTCTAGACTTAATTTACTACGGTATGCCATTTCGTGCAAATCGAAAGATATATAGGTACTATGGTGAACCATTTACCTTAAATCGGACGAAAATATATATGAGAGCTATATCTAAATCTGAACCGATTTTCTAAATTTCAATAGGGTCCTTGGGCCAAATAAATGAGCTGTGCCAAATTTTATCCAATTCAAATCAAAACATGCGAACTGTACTTTGTTTACAATATAACAGACGGACAGGCGGACGGACATGCATAAATCGACTTAAAAAGTCAAGTGCTGCACAGATGCTTCAAATTCGATGGGCTATATCAGTCCACCTTGAGGTATAGTTCCCCAATTTTCAATGGGAATAAAATCTCCTTACCAAAAATGTATCAATGTTGATACACATTTCGGATTAGTCCCCGAACGCATCTCCTTTTTATACCTTACAGGATATAATTGAGGTTTTGATAGTTTTGTCATTCTATTTGTATCTCATCGTAGTAATAATTTTCGACTCTAGTTAATATACGAAATTGAATCAGAAAATAAACCTAAAGGTCTTGCATCCTTCACAATAGTCCCCCTCATATATAATACCCTTATATCCGGGTATAAATGCATTGCATCTTATATATTTAATGCGTTGTAGGTGTGCTACCGTAATACTAAATAATGGTTATGTTCTCGATTACTAGCAAAATTTACCTATTTATAAGAACAAATTAAAAAGTTGCTTAAGTTTTGACAACATTGAGACTATTTACTTTTCCATAGAATATTTTTTATTTCAAAATAATTTTTTTTATTTGTGAAAATCTTACACTACAAGTATATTAAATAAAAAGTTACAGGTAATTTATTCAGTTTACAGTTCCGTTGCTTTAGTTTTGCCCCTCAGTGTACGAGTAAAAATTGTATTCTCCGAATATTTCAATTAGTTTCAAACGGAATAACAAATTTAAAATACAAAATGGACCATCGCTGAAGAGAATTATGATGTTTAAAAGAAATGATTTTGATAGGCCACTGACTTCTCTATTAATTTATTAATAACATATTATTTAAAGCGAAGTGTTTTTTTTTTAAATCACCTGGACGTATAATTCTGTGATTAGAAACCTACCCAATAAAATAAATATGATCGTTTTTTTCGAAAATAATAATAATAATGTTGTAGATTCATATTTAAGAGAATTCTAAAGTCAAGAGACGTAAACATTAATTTTTTTGCGAATGGATAATCATAAAAGCTTTTTATCTTAGATGAAAACAACAGAACTAAAATAACAGTTAAAAGCTCGTAGTATATTTATCTGCAAAGTGAAATGTTTTAACAGATATCTCAAATAAGGGCAACAGGTAAAAACCAGATGTTAAAGCTTTTCGACAGCTGATTTCAAGGCAAAACACAGCTGTACATATTTAAAGCTCTTTTTACATATTTGTTGTTGGTGTATTTACAATATATATATATATATAACATCCTGCCTTGTAAGGTGTGAGTGAGCGAGTCCTGTAATAAATATGCCGCTTGAGAAGTGTTTATTTTTGTTATTATTTTTATTTGAGTTCGGGAGAACAAAATTGTATATTTTATTTGTGGTGGTGTATCAAAAGCTTTCAATGCTTGAGAGTAGTTTTTTTCTCAATTATTTCGATATGTTTGGTGTAAAGTTGTCCTTGTAGTAGTGAATTTCATTATAATTGTAATACTACAAAATCAACATGGGCGATTTTATTTGCTCTCTGCTCTACGTTACAGTTACAATTACGAAAATAGAGAAATGGAAAACATTTGAGTAGTTAGAGAAAATGGTTAGTGGCTTGTGGTTTTCGGAGCGTAACAAACGTGACAAACATCGAGATATTCGCCCAATTTAGTCGTAGACAATATTTTGCCGCATATTGACATATCTTACATTCGATGCACTTTAAGAATGTTTTTTTATGTTGGATTAACTAAAAATACGTCTATGTGCGCTGCTACAATCCATACAATAATATGGATTTTCTTAAAAATATTTCACAATAAACGATAAGCGAGGATAATATGGTACTCACAAAAATAATCGAGAATTTTTTGAATTCCGACGGCCATCATCATCCACCCAGCAATCATTGTGGAGTTCCAAAGATGAACTATCGGAATATAAATGTTGATTTCTTTTTTTTTTAAATTCTTTAAAATGTTTAAAGAATAGTTCAAAGAGGTCTATCAGAAAAAGTACGCGTGGATTTTTAAAAAATATTTTATGGGATTTCTCACCAATTAGCATTGCGTTTAAATAGTATTTTTTCAAGGACCGTCTGAGAATTTTTTCAAGATGAATATAAGCGTGGATTTTTATACACTCAGACTTTATGCTGAAATGAAAATGTGCCTTAGCGAAATATTGGTTTATGACCCAATTTTTCTTTGAACCAAATCCGTTTCAGAAAATTTGGGGTCGATTTACACTTGTGGATTAATGTGCGTTGTTTTCTGTCTGGCTGACCATCACGTCATAATCGAAGGGAAATTTTTCCAAAATATATTTTTTAATCCAAACATATTCAAGCGTGGATTTTTAAAGGAATATTTCCTTCATAGGTACCTGCCCCACAAAATGGTCAACATTTTGCTAAAAATTAATTTTATAATAAAATGCAAACGGACTATCCGATCATAAGCTGGGCTTTTCCTATTATTTTTTACCAAACCTTGATCATAGTCAGGAAGAGCGTGGATTTTAAAACACATTTTTACCTCCCCCACAGATTTTGAAAGGACATTTTAAATCCAATATCAGAAATGGAATGCGTGGATTTTCAAAATTGCACCACTTATCATCTTTGCCAAACCTAGATCAAGTTTGAAAATGGGACTCCTTCTGGTACCTCCCCCACAAAATGGTCAAAATTATGCTAAAAATTAAATTTATAATAACATGCAAACGGACTATCCGATTTAAACGAAATTTTGCACAATCTTTTATCTTTACCAAGCCTAAATCTAGAAGGAAGATGGGACCTTATGGGACCTCCCCCACAGAGGTTCAAAATTTTCAATATTTATAAATCCAATATTAGGCCAATGAAATTTCCGATTTGAACCAAAATTTGCACAACTTATCACCTTCGCCAAACCAAGATCAATTCTGAAGATGGGATCCACTCCTTCTGGTACTTCCCACAAAAACGGTCTAAACATCCTCCGCAAACCATAGGGTGAGGGTATATATGTGTCGGCAACACCGACTGACACTTTTTTCTTGTTTAATGATATTTTCTTATTGACCTCATATTGGAATTTTATAGAATATATTTTTTATGGGTCATCATCGTGGATTCTTAAAGGATATTTTTCATGGACCATCATAGTGGATTTTTAATGACATTTTTTCAACGACCATCATAGACAAACGCGTGGATTCTTAAGGATATTTTCATAGACCATCATAGTCATAAGCGTGGATTTTAATGGATATTTTTAAGGACCATCATAATCATAAGCGTCGATATTTAAGGTCATTTTTTAATGACCATCACAGTCATACGCGTGGATTTTTAATGGATATTTTTGAGGGTCGATGTTTAAAGGAAATTTTTTAATGACCCTCATGGTAATACTCGTGGATTTTTAAGGACATTTATATATTTATTCATAGATGGTCCGGATTTTTAAAGGACCATCATAGATATAAACTTGAATTTTAAAAGGATATTTTTCAAGGGCCATCATAGTCATTAGCGTGGATTTTTAAAATGATATTGTTTTAGGGACCACCATAGTCAAAAACGTGTACCTTTAAAGGATATATTTTTTAAAGGCCATAATAATCATTAGCCTGCATTTCTAAAGGATATTTTGTAACAACCTTCATAGTAATAAGTGCAGATTTTTAAAGGAAATTTGTTTAAGGTCCATATCAATAGTTAGAGTGAATATTTAATGATTATATTCTTAAGTATAATGCCAATAGTGGATTTTTTAAACAATATGTTTTTAAGGTCCACCAAAAATCTTGGATTTCTCAAAGTTATTTTTTTGAGTTTTAAGAATATTTTGCTTCCAACAATTAGCTTAGATTTGCTAACGATATTTTTCCAAGACCTTAAAAATAAGTATTGATTTTTAGGATTATTTTTCAATCATAGCTCTATGAGTGGCCTTTATAAAAATAGGTTTTGAGTGACATTAGTCCAGATAATAATCTATACTTAATCTCCCTTTTTCTCTACATATGTTTCCATGTACGACTTCTGTTCGTTGTCATGGCAAGGTAATTTCTAAATGGAATTTTTAAATTGTGAAAAATTTGTATTGGTGCTCAAGTTGCCACACATGTTTACACACTCCTAAAGAAAAAGTTTTACAACATAACTTCGTGTTTTTTTTTTCGCACAACGCACATAATAACCCTGTCATCATCTATTCATTTATTACCACCCACAAAAAAATACCACCAAAAATTAAAGTAGACCTCGTGAAATAACCATGCGGACCAAGGAAGTACCAAATTAAATTTATGAGATATTTCCCTAGTATCTGCACAACAGCATTGTAAGGACACATTTTGGGTCGGTATGTTTTTAAATTGTCGGTGTAAAACAAAGACGTATTGTTTCAATGGGTGAGTGTGTGTCTGTATGTATGCTCTCATATACATGAAACAAAAAGGCATAACAATAGGGTGTGGGAGACATTTGCTGTTGTTTAGCGATAGCAGCGATAACAAGCTGTGTCCCTGCGTGTGTGTGTGTGTGTCGGCCGTTCTTCTTTTGTGACTTGACGCTGTCGACTTTAGTTATAAATAACACAAATTGTTGACTGTGACAAAAAAAAGAAAAAACAAGGAATGCGACTTAAAAAGTATTTTCGCGGACTTTTCAAGATACGAATCATAATAAATTGTGCTTGAAATTTATGTGACGGAAAATCACACTTTTAAAGATACAAATTTGAATTTGAGCAATTTAAAAAGAAAAAGATATTCTTTTAAAAATCCACGCCTCTTGTAACCCTTGAAAAGATATTCTTTAAAAAATCCACTCCTCTTGTAACCCTTGAAAAGATATTCTTTAAAAAATCCACGCCATGTATGGACCTTGAAAAGATATTCTTTAAAAAATCCACGCCTCTTGTAACCCTTGAAAAGATATTCTTTAAAAAATCCACGCCTCTTGTAACCCTTGAAAATATATTCTTTAAAAAATCCACGCCTCTTGTAACCCTTGAAAAGATATTCTTTAAAAAATCCACGCCTCTTGTAACCCTTGAAAAGATATTCTTTAAAAAATCCACGCCTCTTGTAACCCTTGAAAAATATTCTTTAAAAAATCCACCCCTCTTGTTACCCTGGAAAATTTTTGCTTAAAAAATCCTGATGATCCTTGAAAAACATTTTTTATATCCTTTCACGGCATTTTACATTTGTTGCCAAACAAACTTCTGAACCTTCCACAGCTTAATCAAATTTACGAACTTTACATCTGTAAAAGTAAACTAAGTAATAGTTCTAGGAATTTGATTACCCTCTGTCCTCCAATGTCGAATTATAAATTCTATGCAATTCCGTCAGACACCCAAAGTAAACAAAAGTGTTTGACTGTACAAATAACCGTTTCCGTTTACAAATTCGGTTATGCCAATGTTTGTGTATGTCGGATGCCACATTGTGGTGGCATGTTTTACCTCTGGTCAAAATTGGGTTTGTCCATTACAAATGAACATGTATAACGTTGTTACAATTTTGTTTAGCAAAATTCAAGTGTTTTGGAAATAAAACGAGAAATGAAAATTAAATAAAAAAGAGGTTTATTCAACGTGGCCAAGAGGAATGAATTTCTAAATAGAATACAGACTTGAATGTAATTACTGTTCAGAAGAAGGTAAGGCAAGTGACAACCAGATAAATACAAAGGACAAAATACTTTTTGTTCCACGCCTTGGATGGTCTCTAGAAAAATATTCTTTAAAAAATCCACGCCTTGGTAGTCGTCTCTAGAAAAATATTCTTTAAAAAATCCACGCCTTGGTAGTCGTCTCTAGAAAAATATTCTTTAAAAAATCCACGCCTTGGTAGTCGTCTTTAGAAAAATATTCTTTAAAAAATCCACGCCTTGGTAGTCGTCTCTAGAAAAATATTCTTTAAAAAATACACGCCTCGGTTATGTCTAGAAAAATATTCTTTAAAAAATCCAGGCTTTGGTAGTCGTCTTTAGAAAAATATTCTTTAAAAAATCCACGCCTTGGTAGTCGTCTTTAAAAAATCCACGCCTTGGTAGTCGTCTCTAGAAAAATATTCTTTAAAAAATCCACGCCTTGGTAGTCGTCCTTAGAAAAATATTCTTTAAAAAACTCACGCCTTGGTAGTCGTCCTTAGAAAAATATTATTTAAAAAACTCACGCCTTGGTAGTCGTCCTTAGAAAAATATTCTTTAAAAAATCCACGCCTTGGTAGTCATCTTTAGAAAAATATTCTTTAAAAAATCCACGCCTTGGTAGTCGTCTTTAGAAAAATATTCTTTAAAAAATCCAGTATTCTTTAAAAAATCCACGCCGTAGTCGTCTTTAGAAAAATATTCTTTAAAAAATCCACGCCTTGGTAGTGGTCTTTAGAAAAATAGTCTTTAGAAAAAATCCACCCCTTGGTAGTCGTCTTTAGAAAAATATTCTTTAAAAAATCCACGCCTTGGTAGTCGTCTTTAGAAAAAATATTCTTTAAAAAATCCACGCTTGGTAGTCGTCTTTAGAAAAATATTATTTAAAAAATCCACGCCTTGGTAGTCGTCTTTAGAAAAATATTCTTTAAAAAATCCACGCCTTGGTAGTCGTCTTTAGAAAAATATTCTTTAAAAAATCCACGCCTTGGTAGTCTTCTTTAGAAAAATATTCATTTAAAAATCCCCACTTACATGGGCTTTAGAAAAATATTCTTAAAAGGAAGTACTGTTATTTTTTTCATCGAAATAATGTAAAAAATTGTAATCCTCAATCACCCATCCATATATAAATTTACATACAATCATATTCTTATCATTCTTCGTAATGCTTACACATATGGAAAACTTGTTTATTTTGTACAACATTTTTTCCTTAACAACAACAACGACAACTAAAAGGTTTAATACTTGTTTTGTAAAGTGTTGTAAAATACAGATACAGGAACACCATTATCCGTATTATGATGGTGCTATGCAATTCCACAATTGAGTTACACATGTTCGTATTTATCCCTTACATATGGAGACAGGCAGTCAAGCAGTAAGTGATGTGTGACAAGTATGTGGTAATGTCTCTGATGTAAGGATAACAGACCGACAGACAGACAATATCATATCCATTGTTGGTACTCATGTGTATATATTGTTGGAGCGAATGTATACAATTTATCCTTTACATACACACACATATATACATATAGTATGTGTATTATGTGTTGTAGTACATTGTGTGGGTGCGAAACGATTTGAATGTAAATTTTTAAATCTTTGACCGAAAACAAGAATTTTTATGGGGGCGCGATAACAATGCAATGGGGCATGGGAGGATTGGAATACTTCGAGGGAAAAATTATTGAAAGAAAAAAATATATTTAAGGTATTATATTTAAAAAATGAAATAATATTTTATGATAAATATGCCTCTATTTCCAGGTAATCGTACAAGACTTTCCATTTTTCTAAGTCTAAAAGAATGAGAGCTGCTTTGTGTGTTCTTCCTTCTTCTAGAAGTAAAGCTATCTGCCACAAATTCTCCTCCAAATTGGCCTTATTAAATGCCATTACCAACACATAGCTATGTTTACTGAATACAAATTACCAGTCATCATGAAAAACAATTTTTACGACAATAACCGTTTTTAAGAGGAAAACAAGACCGGCGAATAGTTGCAAAAAAAAAGATGACCCAAATATGAAATGTGGCACTCTTAAATTACACTCTGTTTGCCAACATAAAATTCTGCTTATTATCGTCTTTTGTAAAATGGCTGGTGGCGTTCCAAAGCCCTTAGCTAGATTGCCATACAATGGCATTGGCTGCACTTGCGACCAAAACTATTCTGCAGACATTCGACAGTACTGCTCATAAGCTTAACAAAAAGTAGGAGTGTTTCCTAGACCACTTCTGCTGCAAGGAAAAATCTTCTAGAATAGAAAAAAGAAAAAAAAATAGTTAATGATACTGAACAGGAATTTAAAATACAAAGCAAATACAAAAGAGATTGTGGGAAGAAGGAAAAACGAAAAAGGAAGGGTTAAGTATTTTCCTAAAAGGGAAAGACTTCAGACAGGCAGACTTCTTTTACGGCTTATGATATTTTAAAAATAATCTGAACACTATATAGGCGTGGATTTTTTAAGCCTGAACTTTTTAAAGAATATTTTTCAAGACGACTACCAAGGGTGGATTTTTTAAAGAAAATTTTTCTAAAGACCATCCAAGGCGTGGTTTTTTTAAAGAATATTTTTCTAAAGACGACTACCAAGGCGTGGATTTTTTTAAGAATATTTTTCTAAAGACGACTACCAAGGTGTGGATTTTTTAAAGAATATTTTTCTAGAGACGACTATCAAAGCGTGGATTTTTTAAAGAATATTTTTCAAAAGACCATCCAAGGCGTGGATTTTTTAAAAAATATTTTTCTAAAGACGACTACCAAGGTGTGGATTTTTTAAAGAATATTTTTCTAGAGACGACTATCAAAGCGTGGATTTTTTAAAGAATATTTTTCTAAAGACCATCCAAGGCGTGGATTTTTTAAAGAATATTTTTCTAAAGACGACTACCAAGGCGTGGATTTTTTTAAGAATATTTTTCTAGAGACGACTATCAAATCGTGGATTTCTTAAAGAATATTTTTCTAAAGACCATCCAAGGCGTGGATTTTTTAAAGAATATTTTTCTAGAGACGACTATCAAGGCGTGGATTTTTTAAAGAAAAGTTTTCTAGAGACGACTATCAAGGCGTGGATTTTTTAAAGAAAAGTTTTCTAGAGACGACTATCAAGGCGTGGATTTTTTACAGAATATTTTTCTAGAGACGACTATCAAAGCGTGGATTTTTTAAAGAATATTTTTCTAGAGACGACTATCAAGGCGTGGATTTTTTAAAGACCATCCAAGGCGTGGATTTTTTAAAGAATATTTTTCTAAAGACCATCCAAGGCGTGGATTTTTTAAAGAATATTTTTCTAAAGACGACTACCAAGGCGTGGATTTTTTAAAGAATATTTTTCTAAAGACGACTACCAAGGCGTGGATTTTTTAAAGAATATTTTTCTAAAGACGACTACCAAGGCGTGGATTTTTTAAAGAATATTTTTCTAAAGACGACTACCAAGGCGTGGATTTTTTAAAGAATATTTTTCTAAAGACGACTACCAAGGCGTGGATTTTTTAAAGAATATTTTTCTAAAGACGACTAACAAGGCGTGGATTTTTGAAAGAATATTTTTCTAAAGACGACTACCAAGGCGTGGATTTTTTAAAGAATATTTTTCTAAAGACGACTACCAAGGCGTGGATTTTTTAAAGAATATTTTTCTAAAGACGACTACCAAGGCGTGGATTTTTTAAAGAATATTTTTCTAAAGACGACTACCAAGGCGTGGATTTTTTAAAGAATATTTTTCTAAAGACGACTACCAAGGCGTGGATTTTTTAAAGAATATTTTTCTAAAGACGACTACCAAGGCGTGGATTTTTTAAAGAATATTTTTCTAAAGACGACTACCAAGGCGTGGATTTTTTAAAGAATATTTTTCTAAAGACGACTACCAAGGCGTGGATTTTTTAAAGAATATTTTTCTAAAGACGACTACCAAGGCGTGGATTTTTTAAAGAATATTTTTCTAAAGACGACTACCAAGGCGTGGATTTTTTAAAGAATATTTTTCTAAAGACGACTACCAAGGCGTGGATTTTTTAAAGAATATTTTTCTAAAGACGACTACCAAGGCGTGGATTTTTTAAAGAATATTTTTCTAAAGACGACTACCAAGGCGTGGATTTTTTAAAGAATATTTTTCTAAAGACGACTACCAAGGCGTGGATTTTTTAAAGAATATTTTTCTAAATTTTCTATCTATCCACAATCCTATTTATCTGACCATAAATCCAATTATTTTGAATTAATTACAAATCATTTACAAACTGTTATTTTTAACGAAATTATCTTATTCCAGGTTAGCAATCCATGGCGACCATAATAGCGTATGAACAACATTGATTTGTCGCATTGTGGATACGCCACAAATGTCCGGACATGTGAATCATCACATATTTATTTCAGCGGACCTGCACTACTAACTACTACTCCTCCTACAATACTTGTTGAAACAAAATGTCTGTGGTCCACAAACGTGGTCTACTCTTCAAAACACACACACACAACGGAATACTTGTTAACATGTCATGTGCACGTGTACACAAGCAAGTAATAAGTATTTACAAAAGTAAAATTACTTAAACTATGTACATTTCTATATTTATATCTAGGGATTGTAGATGATATGTAAGCATGATGACGAACATGAGCCATGGTTTCCGTAGTCACGTGGAATATACATATATGTTTGAGTCTATTACAGCCGAATGAGAGAATTAAAACGGAAACGTATTGCATTACTTTAACGAGCACAAAAAAAGAAAACATAATTAAAAATTTATAAATAAACATAACATTATAACCTTGACATTCGAAGTAAATAATGTAATTTGTTTAAGCAAAAGTAATGGGTAGGTATGTATATACATTGGTTTTAAATGCAAGTTAAAAAGATTGTTTTTTTTTTTGTATTTGTGGTTTTGGTGTGGATAAAATCTTACCGACAATTCAGTAGAAGAGTAACTTAATGGGTGGATATCCTTGTTTTCCTCCGTAGTTAAAAATTAATAAACTTTTAATAATATTTTTCGTGTTATACCACCTATTGTTACGTGTAATTATGTGCATAGATTCAATGAATTTTTTGAATTGTCCTTGCCAATAGAAAAGGGAATTAAAACTATAAACTTTATGATCAAATATTTATATTTATATAATCAAAATCTATTTGACCGGTAACTCTAACATTGTCTAATATTGGTAAGAAAGAGATGAGAGTAAAGAGTTTTGAAATAGATAGAATAGATAGACACTTTAACCCATATCCCATCATTTGTAGCTTTAAGATAAAAATTGTCATGACTGAGTGACCAACAGTAACGCCTCCTATCTCATCATTTTTGTTTTTAATTTTTCTCATTACATATAATGTATTTTATGACGATCACAATGGGGCGCAGATCTCTGAATGGAGCAACTCTCCCCGACAGCATTACATTCATTAACCTAAACTATACTTTAATGTAACGATAATATTACGGCTCGAAAAGAAGCCTTTATTTCAAGGTTCTGGTGCAGGTGTTTTAAATATACCGCTTGAAAGGGCATAAATTTGGTACAATAGATATATGATTATTTAGTACATAGTTTCGTGAGATGAAGATACGTTACTCTAAATAATTGTATTTCGAAAAAAGTAGTAAAAAATATTCATAGGATTTAAATTGAATTGACTGCAGTTCTTAAGCCCATTTGAGACAAAAAAAAAAAATTCTTGGGAGAATTGTCCCAAATAATAGGAGGAATGACTTCTTGAGCCGGCGGGATATTCCACATTCCTCAAGAGATGGGCTTTGAAAACGTCGTAAATCACCAGCAGTCCCCTCCCGAAATGAAATGCTTTGTACGCCGGTTGGAAATACATAATTACGAGGTGAGTCAATGTTCGATCATAAGTCTAAGGATAATTTACACAGGGTCATTTCCTCCCACACTCCCTCCTTTAACGACATTGTGGTCTACAATCCGAGGGCAACATTAGGGCAGCAAAAATAAACGAATAAAGATAATATCCACGATAGATGTGAGAACAGTTATTAATAGCAACAAGGGAATATTCAGCATCAAGAACATGATGCATGTTCATGTTCTATATGAACTTGCTTATAACGATCCAAGCGTCACGCATCCTACGCCTGCCATCTCAGGCTTGGGAGAAGGGTTACTAAAACAATACTATTTAGTAATAGAAATCCATCTTGACGTCTTCAAATATCATCTACAACTGAAGTTGGATACCTGGTGTGCAACGTTAAAGGTGTACATATCATACAAAAGCTTTAGCGAGATAACAGAAAAAGGCCCAAGAAACTTTCGGGTGAAAATATATAACCTTCAAATTAATTATGGGTCTATTTCAATACCCTATGACAATGTATGGCATAAACACAAATAGCTTTACACACAGATTTTATTATTAGCTTTATGTAAGAAATATATTTTTATCAAAGAGATTTCGGACTTAATGTTGATCAAATTTTAAAAAATTTTGGGTACCATCTTCGGATTTAATATAGGGTTGGTAAAGGTAATAGGTTGTGCAAGGTTTGGTTGAAATATGACATTCCATTCGCCTGATATTGGATTTATAAATATTGAACATTTTGATCATTTGTGGGGGAGGTAACATAAAGAGTGGACCAATGGATCCCATCTTCGTATTTGGCTTAGGCTTGGTAAAGATAATAGGTTGTAAAAAGTTTCATTAAAATCGGAGTCAATATAGTAAATATTATTTTAAAATTAGCTTTTAGCACAATTTTGACTATATTGTGGGGGAGGTACCAGAATGAGTGGACCGATATTGCCCATCTTCGAACTTAAGAAATATTAGGATTTTCAAAGTTTGAATGAAATCGGTTGCTGCCTTTGGGAGTTATCGTGCGCACCAGCCAGACAGACAGACGGACATAGCTAACTCGATTCCAAATTTTCTGAAACGGTTTCTTTGGGCCAAAGAAACATGGGGTCTATAGCCAATATTCGATGAGGCACATTCTCACCGTATCAAAGTGTATATACCCTCATTAGCCATAAGGCTGAGGGTATAAAAATAGGTCATGTTAGTATTCAAGATTAAAATCATTATGTTAAGAATATCTTGTCTGGCCTTCAAAACAGTTCACATTTTAATGTTATGGACTCTATTGTTGTGTACACTGTTTGTATTAATATTGATCAGTCAATTGTAGAAATTAGTAAAAAATATGTGTAGTAATTTACATATATACATTTGACATACCTGAGTAGGAAGTAAATCTATTTGAGAAAGTAAATAAAATAAGTTATTTAATAATAGAATTATATTAACAATTAAAGTATAATCTTACTTTCCGATTTCTAATGCAGAAATAAAGATGTGTGTGAGATTCCACATTAAAATCCATATCATTAAATTTGACATAAGGACATTAATTCAGATAGATGGTTATTAGGAATTCATCTTTGCTGTTCTTCATGCCTTATCTTTAATTTTATTTTTCGGATCTTATTTTTAATGATCTATGTCTTATCAGTATTTCAACACATGCTGATCTTTGGCCCGGATAACTTGGTAGTATTTAAAATTAATATTCACAATGGACTCGATCCAAAGCTGAAAGCAAAAAAATAGGACAATAATTACATAAGTTAATATATCAATATACTTACGTTGCATATTTATGACCGAATTTCATCATTATAAATTTATCATAAAAACTAAGCTATGCTGCTCAATTGATGTCGGGTGCGTTGGAATTTCTTCCAATCAGGATTCAGAGCTGGACTTCGTACTTCGAAATCTTGTACCGGATTATCAATGGTAGTATATGATGTCAAATGTTTAGTCGATTTATTCCGCCTTTTTCACCAAATATGTACAATTCTTTAGAATTCAACATAAAATTTCTAATGTACACATTTTTTATAGAAAACCACACACACAATGTTTGTTTAATGAAAGATTCACTTTTTTACGAAAGAACAAACAAATTAAGAACAATAAATTTAAGAATTCATAAAAATATGCTCGATTTTAATAACGCGTCCGTTGAAGAAAACACACAAATCAAATGCGAATAAATTGGAGTAATGTTTACATTTTTCAAAACAGGGTGCTACAGAGAAAAATTATTTATTACCCATGTATAAGGCAATTATAACGGTATTCAAAATGATAGCTGGCAATGCTTTTTCAGCAATTTAACTGAAACACCATTTACACAGGGTAATATTTATTGTATGCATTGAGTACAATTGAAAATATTTCAAGGTAGGACAACTTGAGGTGAACAACAAAACTATGTAGATAGTGGCATGGTATAATTATTATAAGGTAGGGCATATTTACCAACTGATTATAATTTTTTCTGGATATGGCTTGTTCCGTGGTACAAGGTAGTGTTTATTTTGTCAACAAAGAAAAAAATACACCCCACGTTATGGCCTATAGTGTCAGGATAAATAAACAAAAATTTCATCTTTCTCATTTGACATATTTTTAACATAAAAAAAACGCGAAAAATGAATGGAACGTCAGACTTTTTTCTTAAATTTTTTTATGTTTTCCAAAACATTTTTGCAATTTAATTTCAGCCGAGTTATAGTAAGTTTACATTTAACCGGATTTCGTTAACCCAGTGGGTTTCAATTGTCATTTCCTTTGCATATATGTCAAATAAATCCTCATAAAGTAGGTTAACCCGGTAAAAAGTTCTAATGTACAAGGAGTTTTAGTTCCTGGGTTTGGGGTATTGTATATGAAAAAATATAATGATGATTATAATATTATAGATTATAATATTATAGAAAAAAATGTCAGTCGGTGTTGCCGACAGATATATACCCTCACCCTATGGTTTGCGGAGGATGTTGACCATTTGTGTGGGAGGTACCAGAAGGAGTGAACCAATGGACCCCATCTTCAAACTTGATCTAGGCTTGGTAAAGGTAATAGGTTGTACAAAGTTTCGTTAAAATCGAACATTCCATTAAACCTCTTGTACATTAGAACTTTTTACCGAGTTAACCTACTTTATGAGGATTTATTTGACATATATGCAAAGGAAATGACAATTGAAACCCACTGGGTTAACGAAATCCGGTTAAATGTAAACGTACTATTAGTCTTATATTAGATTTATAAATATTAAAAATGTCGATCATTTTAAGGGGAGGTACCACAAGGAGTGGACCAAGGGATCCCATCTTCCTAATTGATCTAGGCTTGGTAAAGGTAATAGGTCATGAAAAGATTGGTTCAAATCGAAAATTCCATCAGCCTGATATTGGATTTATAAATATTGAAATATTTAACCCTCTGTGGGGGAGGTACCAATGGGTCCCATCATCGGACTTGATCTAGTCTTAGTAGAGATAATAGGTTGTACAAAGTTTCGTTAAAACCGAATAATCCGTTTGCATGTTATTATAAAATTAATTGTAGTTCTCGTGTGGACCAGCCAGACAGACGGACATTTGTAAATCGACTCAAAATTTTCTGAAACGGATTTGATCCATGGGGTCTAAAACCAATATTTCGATGAGGCGCATTTTCACCGTATCAAATGAGGGTATAATCCATAAGACTTAGGAAATAAAAATTTATATGTTTAAGTATCTTACCTGAAAGAACATTAAAAAATTACTGAAAAAATTTTTAGTTTTCAACAATTTCTGGAAAAGGGTCCGAAGAGAACCCTTCAGCATGCCGATTGAGGGTTAATATTGTTACGAATATAACTTTAGATTTAAGTAAATTTAGATGAATTCCGTTAATTTAAGAATTTGTATTGTAACGTAAATTTCTACTACGCAGTTTATTCGAATAACTTCCCAACAACAACTACTGTATAGATTTTTCTACATCCTTCCATTTCCTCTTTCATTTTCTATTTATACTCTTCACCACACTGTGGTACAGGGTATTATGTCTTTGTGCATATGTTTGTAACATGCAAAAAGAAACGAGATAGACACATGGTTCCTTTTGAGAATATGCATAGAATCACTTTCTAAGTCGATTTATGCATGTCCGTCCGTCCGTCTGTCTGTCCATGTTAAATTGTAAACAAAATACAGGTCGCATTTATGATCCGATTTGGATGAAATTTGGCACAGCTCATTTGTTTGGCCCAAGGACGAACCCTATTGAAATTGGGAAAAATCGGTTCAGATTTAGATATAGCTCCCATAGATATATTTAACCGATTTAATGTAAACGGTCCCTATATATCTTCCGATTTGCACGAAATTTGGAACAGCCTAATCATTTAGGTCAAGAATGATGTCTGCCAAGTTTCGTGAAAATCGGTCCAGATTTAGATATAGCTCCCATATATAGTTTCGTTCGATTTCATGTAAATGGAGCCCTAAAGTCCCTATATATCTTTCGATTTGCCCGAAATTTGGCACAACGTATTGAATTAAGCCTAGAGTGATGTCTGCCAAGTTTCGAGAAAATCGGTCCAGATTTAGATATAGCTCCCATATATAGTTTCGTCCGATTTCATGTAAATGGTGCCCCAAAATCCCTATATATGATTCGATTTGCACGAACTTTGGCATAACGTATTGAATTAAGCCTAGAGTGATGTCTGCCAAGTTTCGAGAAAATCGGTCCAGATTTAGATATAGCTCCCATATATAGTTTCGTCCGATTTCATGTAAATTGTGCCCCAAAGTCCCTGTATATCTTTCGATTTGCCCGAAATTTGGCATAACGTACTGAATTGAGCCTAGAATGATGTCTGCCAAGTTTCGTGAAAATCGGTCCAGATTTAGATATAGCTCCCATATATAGTTTCGTCCGATTTCATGTAAATGGTGCCCCAAAATCCCTATATATGATTCGATTTGCACGAACTTTGGCATAACGTATTGAATTAAGCCTAGAGTGATGTCTGCCAAGTTTCGAGAAAATCGGTCCAGATTTAGATATAGCTCCCATATATAGTTTCGTACGATTTCATGTAAATGGTGCACCAAAGTCCCTATATATCTTTCGATTTGCACGAAATTTGGCATAACGTACTGAATTGAGCCTAGAATGATGTCTGCCAAGTTTCGTGAAAATCGGTCCAGATTTAGATATAACTCCCATATATATGGGAAATGGTGCCCCAAAGTCCCTATATATAATTCGATTTGCACGAAATTTGGATAACGTACCGAATAGAGCCTAGAATGATGTCTACCAAGTTTCGTGAAAATCGCTCCAGATTTAGATATAGCTCCCATATATAGTGTCGTCCGATTACATCTAAATGGTGCACCAAAGTCCCTATATATCTTTCGATTTGCACGAAATTTGGCATAACGTAATGAAATGAGCCTAGAATGATGTCTGCCAAGTTTCGTAAAAATCGGTCCTGATTTAGATATAGCTCCCATATATAGTTTCGTCCGATTTTATGTAAATGGTGCACCAAAGTCCCTATGTTTCCTTCGATTTGCACGAAATTTGGCATAACGTACTGAAATGAGCCTAGAGTGATGTCTGCCAAGTTTCGAGAAAATCGGTCCAGATTTAGATATAGCTCCCTTTTATTATAAATCGATTTAAGGTAATCGACGCACCAAGGAACCAATAGGCTGATAGGAACAAAACGTTCTGAAATTAGTATAACCTAAGCTGTGACAAGTTTGTTTGAAATCGCTTAATATTTGGATAGAGCTTCCATATATATTTTCGCCCGATTTCAAGTAAATTGGACATCAAACTCCTCATGTTAGTCAGATTGACATCAAATTTTGCACAACGTATAAAATTGAGCATAGAATTACTTAGTTGCGTTTTCTAGAATTACAGACATAGGACAACAGATGACCTATTTATATTTGTTTGAAGTCGATTTACATACTTTTGTCCCATTGTAACAAACGAATGACATGTTTATGGATAGATCTAGGTAGATTCACATTTAGATAAATATCACATATTTTATTTCATCCAATTTCATGTTAATAGTCCTGTTTAATATACACATAGTGGTGAAGGGTATCATATAGTCGGCCCCGTCCGACTTTACTACTTTCCTTACTGGTTTGTTATTGACGTACAATTCTTGTTAAACGTCATCATTGATGATCGCTTAATTCCTCTTTCTTTGTTACCCCCTCGCCTGTATATGTGTTGTTGTTATTGTTTACTCAATGTAAGGTTGTATGTGTTTGTTGCATTTGTAGATTGTTCGTAATCTAGGTGTTACCAGATCGTCTAGAAACTTCTGTAGCGACAGGCGAGGCTCATATAAATAGGGGAAATGGAAAGGCAGTTAGTCAGTTGTGAATCAGATCGCGAATTGAAACCGTCGAGTAAAGTAAAGTGCAAAGTAAAGTTGTGTGAATAAAATCATTGTAATAATCGTAATCCGAAAGAACCCGCGTTTTATTTGGTACGAACTGTATTGGGAAATAAAACAACGTCTACACGGGATTAAGTAAAATCCAAGAACGTAACAATATTATCTATTGGTCTGTTCCCGTACTGCAAGAATCTACTACTTTTTACTACGATAACGAATTTTCCTTTATGATATCGATGAAAATGGTAAAATCTAGTAGATTCTTGCAGTACGGGAACAGACCATATGTCAGTAAAATTGCCAACGACACTATATACTATATATACCAAGGGTATCGAAATGAAATGGGGGAATATTGCCGACCTTTTTAGGTTACCTCCGACGTAAACATTCTATTCTTTTTATATCATATCATATAATTTCATAATCCGCTATATTTTCCAGGTAATTTTTTTGTTTTTTGTGTTGCATAGTGTAATTGGCTAAAGGTACGTTTAGATTTACGAAATCGACTCGCTCTCAACAAATATAGGATTTTATACCGTGAGTTCCTTTGAACCAAACTCATTTACATAATTTTCAGTCGGTTTATAAATGTCCGTCCACATATGCATCAACTTCATTCATATTGGCTACCTATTAAGTGTATCCTGACACCCACCTTAAATTATTCTCTCAATGTGAACACCCCTTAAATGAAAGCTTAATGTTTCTTTTAATATTCTCAGTGACACCCTGTTAATTCACAACTCCATTCTCTAGTTTTGTGTGAAGTTTTTCATCGGTTCGGGCGCAAAATATTTTAAGATCGCGAAAAACTGGAAACCGTTTCAGTTAATTTTTCATTCTATATATTAAATGTTCTCTATGTGTATCATTTCAATACGTCGATTAAATTTTTAGTTTAAAAGTGTCGTTGAAATTTATAATTTCCTTTCGTTTTCCAAAATAAATTTGACAATAAAAACATAGGTGCCCATCAGTATACTTTAAAGTAGCTGCCTACTCACACGCATTGTTATGCTCTTTCAGTCAGTCGTTGTTTGACAGTCAACGAATGAACACATGCTGGGGTGCGCGCACGACTTCGTGTCCGCAGAACTAGAAAATCAACGAAATAACACTTAGGGATAAAAATGTTTCAGTATATTTGGATTTTTATTTTATTATTCAAAATGCGTTTTGTATGTTTAAAAAATTTTAAAAATAACAGAACAATTTCTTTTTTTTTAAAGAATTAAATATTTGATAATTATCGTAGTATTTAATATTATTATTTAATATTATAATATGATTATTATCTCGGTATATGCTACTTTATAAACTTTATTAGATTTTTATGACATATACACTTTGTAATTCATATAAAAACAATTTTAATAATGCTTTTATTTTATATAATAACAAAAATTTAATTCATCAATAATTTTTTCCGACCACAAAAATGTACACACAATTTTGTTCAGTACTGTTCTGTTTTCTCTCACACATACTAACGCATTTTAATTTTGGGCACCTATGATAAAAACTAAGGCGTAATTTATTGACAAGTGTTAATGTGTTAGTGTAAAAAGAGCGGGGAAATTGTGAAATATTTGTGAGGCAAAAATTAACATCATACGAGATTTTAAAGTGGACAAGATCATCATTGACTGTTGTTCCAACTTGAATTTATCACTGGGGTTCCTTGCATTGGAAAATATTGGCTATACCAATCAAGCGTGTCAGAAGTGTCATTGGCTCCTGTTTTTAAATCGGAAAATGTTTTTACGCACCGTGGCTCCACTATACCTACAATTACATTCCCTTCAAAACGTAGTATGTCATTATTTTTAAAATGTTAACAGGTTTGTATTATTAATCAACATTTTGAATCTGTGGAAGCTAATAGTTCTTCTTTTACATTCTTAACAGGATTAAAGGGTTGCTGATCCATGGAGTTTGCCAATAGCTGACTCTCTCCCAATTTCAAACTATATAAATTGGTAATATGAAATTTCTAACAAACGGCATTTAGTTTCCCTTGATATACGGAAGATTTCAAATCTTTTTTTAATTTCGATACAATGGACATCATCGTAAATTGTAAGTTCAGTCTCTTATATTTATTAGACATAATAAAATTTATTATTCTATTTCTCATTACAGGTTGACATGTCGATGTACTGCTGCACATTTAAAGGTAATTAAATTCACTCATATATTTCAAATTAGTATGAAAATTAAATTCTCTTGTTAGTTTAGTCGAATCATTTATTTTGTATTAAAACCAAAATATGTAACAAATCCTATCAATTCAAATGAATAGACGCTGTAATAATCTCCAACAATATACCCGGTTGAATCAAACTAATTTAAATTATTAAGCAGAAATTTCGTCCTTTCTAAATGAGTATTTTCAAAACTAATTTTAATTCATGTACCAGATAAACCCCATATTATATTACTATAGCGTTATTTTGAACGCCCTTAACTGTTATGCAAAAATAATTAAATTCGATCATTTATTAACAGCTAAATTATTTATTATACCCTAAGCCTTATGGCCAATGAGAATATATCGTCATGATAAACGCAAACGGACATAACTACACTTTTACTAATTTTACAGGAGATGCAAAAAACGTTATAAAATCTATACAAATGGAGCATTGCTCGAAATTTTTTCATAGATTAACCGCACTATAGAGCCGTATTTTTTTTTTTTTTTTTTTGAAAAACATTTTTTTTGGTTTTTAAAGGTAATGTGTCAGTTACGTCCTTTTGAATTGATATTTTCTGAAACAAAAGGACGTAACTACAACACAATTGTAGTACAACTAAGTGAATAATAATTATTCGATTGAGACAAAAATTTGTACAGCGTACCAAATTGAGTTTAGAGTGACGTGTGTTGAGTTTTGTTGAAATCAGTTCAGATTTAGACATAGCTCCCACACATATTTTCATCAGATTTTGCGTAAAAGCCTTAAATTTGGGGCACCGCTATATGGGGGCTAGCTTAAAAAATTGGCCGATATATCTCATTTTCAATATCAAACATTCCAGAACTAACATTATTATAAGTTCAGAATTTCTATCTTCATTATTGCGAGCTTTAGTTTTTTACAGGAGTGTAGTTACGTCTGTTTGCATTAATAAAAACATGTTATTGTAGTTACGTCCGTTTGAATTTCTTTAATAAGATCGCTGTTTTTGACGTTAGATGTCAAACAAAAAGTGAATTTCGAATTTTTCTGCAGTTACGTCCGTTTGCATTTATGATGACGATATACACTTTCCTACGTCAAAAATGTGGCCAATCGAAATATAGTTTTAGACCTCATGTTTCTTTGGATTTCCTTTTCTTTGGATTGAAACTGATTTGTTTCAGATAATTAGGATTCGAATTACAAATTTTCGTCCGTCTGGCCGTAACCAATATCAGGCTAATGGAATGTCCGATTTGAACCAAACTATGCTCAACCTATTGTCTTTACTAAGCCTAGATCAAGTTGAAAGATGGGACCCATAGGTACACTCCTTCTGGTAGCTCCCCCACAGAGGGTCAAAATTTGCAATATTTATAAATCCAACATCAGGCTAACGGAATGTCCGATTGGAACCAAACTCCCACACAAATGTGAGGGTATATATCTGACCGCTGACACTGTTTTACTTCTTCTTTGTTTTTCCAAGTCGTTCTATAGCCGATCATAACAACATATCACTCGGCGAAAAATATCTGACCAACTAATTAGAAAGTTTTCTTCGATATTGATCGGGCAATATTCATATGGCCAAATCAACCAAGTCCATTCTGTGTAAAATGACAAAATTTGAATCTTATGGTAAAAAAGTTCATCCCGGGATATAAGATTTGAAAATATGACACGGTTAGGAACAGCTGCCCTCTAATTTATCAAGAGGGTGTAAATATCGCGTAATATTGTGCAGTGTAGGAATATAGATCCCCGGAATGTTTAAGTTTAGTGATTTTGTGTTATGTATCATATGGTCGGCTTCATCGGATTATATTGCTCAGCTCAATTGTCTAGACAAATTGTACTGTACTAGGTGCGCAAATTTCAAAAGATCCTTAATAATCTCCCTATATTAAACATGTACGTTTTGTTGATGATTTTAGGGACTTAAATTACCACATCCTTAAAGTGGGACTAATTCGTAGTTCATCGTAGATGTGATCAATTTTTAAGAATTCTACCTGTATGTTTTACCAGATCATTTTTTTTTTATCTAAAAAGGCATACCACAATCAATAAGAAGGAAGTCAGTAATCGTCTATTAACGTCTCGCGTACTGCCTGAAGTTGTTGGTTACAACAGCACGACTCTTCGCCAGATGGACATCTATTGTGAAGTGAGTTTATATATTTTGAGCCACACTGATCATAGTAACACATATCATGAATTCTGAAAATTCGCCAACTTATCTTTAAATTTACTACAAGTAGTCCCGTTGATGCTGATTACAACCACATTATTTTTTAAAGACATCATTTTGAAAGAGCTTTTAACTTGTCCGAAAGAGCTCCTCCCTGTAAATTGTTACTGCCTTAGATTGTAACATTGTGATACACTTTGTTTTACTTTATATTTTATAAAGTATTTATTTAATATACCTTGATATACAATTTACATTTATATTCTATCTACTACCACTATTGTCAAAAATTTCCACGTGATTTTTATGACAAATAATATAAATCTCCATCCAATAGCAATAAAACTTTTGTAAACAATAGATTGCAATAAACTGATAGTTGTTCATTTTTTTTATTTGCATAATACTTCAATATATTATATGCACAAACAATACTGCAAAGTACACGTCCTGCATAGAAATTCAATAAATGATATGCAAATGTCATTTGTAAGTCTTTACAAAGTTCCATTGGTATGGAATAAAAATATAAGGTTATCTGCTTGATTGTAACTGTTTGAAATGACGAAAGTTAGATTATAATTTTATAAACAAATATATTGTCAATATTTATACAATAATTATTTTCAAGTGTATAAATATTTTAATATATTCTATACATTGAAACCAGTTTCAATTTTTATCTCAATAAAGGAATAAACATGTAAGTGTAATAAAAAGTGTTTAATATATTAATTATCCACCAATTCCGTGGTCCTTAGATAAAACGTATTACAGCAGGTTTGACATTTTAATGTGGAATGCCATTTCATTACTAAAAAATATTCCGGAACAAATCCAGTTTATTGTTTCAATTAACTTTTATAATGCGTTTGTAACTTTGTATGCCTTGAAACGGCAAACTATTCACACACTCCTTAAAAAGGCATAAAAATACCACCGGATAGTTGAGAAGATCATTTAAATAAAATTCTTCAGATAGTCCTCAATTTGTTTTAACACAAAAAGCCTAGTATTACCAATTTATTATTATTATCCACCCCTATTCCGTATGTCGTCGTCGCATCGACATCACTTCGACATTGATTTGCGACAATGTCGACTATTAAAATAAAAAACACATCTCTAAAATGGTGCTCAGCTGTTTATTTTGTTTGATATTTCGACTTAAGTTGGGTTTAGGGGCCTATCTCCAATTTCTCTGAAATGTTTACCATTGGTAGATCTCGCCTCCCTGATGACGAAAAATATGACATTCATGGGAGAAGTCCGTGGACCTCTGAAGTTGCAGAATTCATATGCTCGCTTATAATAGCGTCATTTATTAACCGATGATGGTAATATTGACGGCTATTAAAATTGTATGTTTAGCCGAATTTTCCATTTGCTAAAGATAGCCGTCCATGAATGGTTATTGAGAAAAAAAATAATTGGAAAAATTTGATTTCCGCCTGTCCATAGGAGAATGTCTTAAATCACTGACCGAAGGGCGGCTGTTTTTAATAATTTTTAATTAAAACGAATTTATCCGAATGGTATAAAATGTAGGACACTCCATCCGAAAGGGACGAAAGTTTACATGGCTCAAAGACGAACCCAATTGATATTGGTCAAAATCGATTCAGATTTATATATAGATCCCATATATTTTTTCTTTGTTTATTTACACCTAATTTTGCATTACACATTGAATAGATTATAGAATAATGTATCCTGTTTTTGTCGGGTCATGTTTTTTTTAATTAAAAAAAATTGTTTCAACCCTTGAGTCGTCAATTAAAACAATGACGAAGAAATCTTCGACATCGTCGTCGTCACACTTTGTTACGGAATACCAAAAATGATTCAATAGTTATCGATAAATGTCGGCAACGACATAGGGAATACCAATTTGCAAAAGACGACTCTCTACTTCGTCGTTTAGTGTCGACGATGACATAGGGAATAGCCAAGCCAAAAAAGACTTAAATTTATTTAAATTAAATTTATGGAATTTTACCAATTTATTCAATTTTACCAAAATAAAATATTACAGTTATTTGAATCTGCAGGAATGTATTAAAATCTTTATATTTGATGTTTATATACATTTGTTTTATCCGAATAAATATAAACACAAATGTTGGTTAACAGTACAGTTTTTCGAAAGCTTTTATTTGCTCGAGTTTTAGTACATTATATGACAATTTTTAACTTATTTCAAAACTGTAATATCATTTAAAACTTTTAATTTATAGAACATACAAAATAATACTAAATAATGGGAAAATAATACTGGTTTTAATTTGGAGAATTTATTGGATAACATTATCATATTTCCAAAAGGTTTCTAAAAAGCTTCAGAACTCATATTTGCTAAAAGTTGCTGTAAAATCTATCAACATAAAGCATCTGAAGTAGTGCTCCGATGAGAAAATAAGAATCAGAAATTTATTAAAAAAAGTCTTATCGGTATTAAATGGTGGTTTTGAACTTCAAGTATCCTTGGACCAAATTGGTTTTTGACAATTAGAAGTCGTCATAGGAATGTCTGTCCGTTTGTCTACAATTCTGAAAGACAGTAACGTATTTGATATTTCTTCCAAATATTAATCAAATTCGATGATAATAATCATAGTATTAGGATGGGGAAAAATCCATTGAAATGATCGATGTTGACCGGCATGTTAGCAGTCGTAACATCGCCCAGGAGCTACAAATCAACCATAAATCTGTTTTGAACCATTTACACAAAGCTGGATACAAAAAAAAAAAAAAAAAACTCGATTTTTGGGTGCCACACCAATTAACGGAAAAAATAGGACGGCTTGAATTTCCATCTGCGAAGTCTTGGTCAAACGGAATGAGATATTTCTTGGAGATGAGAAGTGGATCACATGCGATAACCCTTTTCGAAAACGATAGTGGTCAAAGAGAGGTGAAGCATCTCAAACGGTGGCCAGGAAGGTTCTGCTATGCATTTGCTGGGACTGGAAGGGGGTTATTTATTATAAGTTGCTTCTGATCTCTATTGTCAATAATGGGACCGTTTGACATTAAAAACATGTGAGCCAAAATTTGGCCGCCTATATCCAGTGTTTCGCCAGTTAATGAGTTTATGCCTAATTTTTGGGTAAATGCTCGGGTATTTACCCACGTCTTTAAAGTATTGTAAAACTATCCATTCTAAATCGATTTGATAACAGAAACCAGGAAATAGGGCTTAAGATGTTGTATTACCAATTCAATAAAGTAAATACCCAAATAAATACCCGTAAATGGGTATTTACCCACCCCTAAAAAAACATCTCTAAACATATTTTCCATTGCACTATAGGTCAAATGACCGGTTTTTCTGTGCAAAATTGGAGAAAATCAAAGAGTCGTTATTCACGAGTTGTTGTTGTTTTTGTATTTAGAACACTCTAGAATAGAGACACGTGATATTTATTAGTGCTAAATATAAAGTACCGTTACATAGCTGGCCGTGCAAGTTGCTCAATACAATTTATTCAATGTGCTTATATTTCTGTGGGGGTTAGTCAACTTTGAGTGCGTATTATTTCGATTATGTTTACAATAATTAATTAGTGTAACATGGAAAATATAGATACAAGTGAGCATTTTTATATTAAATCAAAACATTTTTATGTTTGCGACACTATACTTGAAAATAACCCTTTAGTCTATGAAGACTTTAAAAAGTTAATGTAATTTGATAGATTGACTTTCAGTAGGCTATTAAAAAAATGACCCAATATGACCTCTTTGCGATTTTTGCGTTTTACGAGTAATGCCACTATTATCTAGGCAACCTCCGTATAAAAAATCGAACTTTTTGAAATATGGCGAATAGAAGGTAACAAAAAGAAAAAAAAAACTGGTGCTGTTTTCAAACATGTAGTGAGTAAAATTGCTGTCGACAACATTTCGGATGAAAGAGAGAAATTTTTAAAGCAAATAGTACATTAATTTTGCTTAACATTAGCGCAAAATTTGGAAAAATGTCACAGAAAGATGGATGTTTTCAAAGACAACCAGTAAGGAAAGATCAAAAGTCAGACTGGACCGAGTATATGATACCCTTTACCACTTTGGATCCTGTTGATAGAAGAGACATACCATCTTTGGATGGCCATTAACATGGAATCGGGTAAAAAACAAATGTGATCTACATAGATATTTGAGCCAATAAAAACCATACACATGACATTCTGAAATCTATAAGAAAATTGCATGCCATCGCATAAATTTTGAAAGTTTGGTGCACCATTTACCAAAAATCTCAATATGGACCGATTTCCAGGAAAACTTCATAGATGCCAAACTGGACCGAATTCAGTACGCTGTGCAAAATTTCGTTTAAATCGGACCATTATTGGGAGTTTGGTGCACCATTTACCTAAAATCGGACGAAACTATATATGTATGCTATATATAAATTTGGACCTATTTCAACAAAACTTCACAGATGTCAAACTCGATTAAATTCCGTACGCTGTGCTACATTTTGTCCCAATCGGGCAAACATTTTCAGTTTGGTGCACTATTTACCTAAAATCGAACGAAACTATATATGGGAGCTATATCTAAATCAGAACCGATTCCAACAAAACTTCGCATACATCAATCTGGACATAATTCAATACTTTGTGTAAAATTTTGTCTCAATCGGACCAATATTGGCAGTATGGTGCTCTGGTTACATAAAATTGGACGAAACTATATATGGGAGCTATATCTAAAACTGAACCGATTTCAACAAAACTTGACACATACCAATCTAGACCTAATTCAATACTCTGTTCAAAATTTTGTCTAAATCGGACCACTATTGGCAGTATGGTGCACCATTTACATAAAATCGGACGAAAAAATATATATGGGAGCTATATCCAAATCTGAACCGATCTCTTCCAAATTCAAAAATAACGATTCAAGTAACAAAAAAATCAGTTGGGCCAAATTCCATGACGAATACAATGATTTTGTTGCCGCTATTCATTTTGCACAGAAAAAGTGGTCATTTGACCTATAGTGCATTGAACTGTTATTTTAATTTTCCTTATCTTCAGTAGCATTTTTGACATTTCTTCAAAATGTTCTCAACATATATGAATTTCTTCAAGATTATTTGTTACTAATCTACCATTTCGTTAATATGTACTAATTAATGTCGGGGTAGTTCATTTTTTCGAATTTGTTCACATTTTCATTTGGACCAGTTTATTTACCGCTAATTCCCTTTACTTTAATGTCAGTTGGAGTGTTCACATTATCGAGAGTTCACTGTATATATAGCATCCTTCGTAGGAACTTACTTTTATCTTTTCTTGCAGTTCATGTCTTAACTAGGCATTTTCATTAAAATAAGTTTTTCATCGTTGAAATCATATAAAATATAAAAGGTTTTCTTAGCTGCTGACAAATATTATGAGTGAGAATTTTCTTTCTAACATCAAATACCCATCCACCCTTCCCTAATTTTTTTCATTTATTTCTCTCCTATGTAATTTACTATTTTTCTTTTTTGTATAAATTCTCTGTTTTATTTTGATTCCACCATTCTGCCGTGCTATCATTAATGTATACAATGATTGCAGTAGCACGTGATACCAAAAAGCTTACAATCCAATATGGGAATGACAGGATAAGCCATTATCTATTGCGGGTTCAAAAGCTTATATGCACTCCGCCCTAGACAATGCCGAGCAGATGTATCCCTTTTTGAGAAACCGCATTCCGGTGTCATTTCAAAAGAAAACGCCAGTACGGGTTTCAGTACATTCTAAGCTTTTAATATATAAAGTCACATGGAATTGTAATTTCTTGATTTCAAATATTTTTTATTGTTAATATAATAACAATAAATTTCGTTGTCCATTTTAGCACCTCATTTTAGTTTAAATGAAATCGGAAGCCCTTAAGACATTGTGCGGGATTTATGATTTGTAAAAATGTTGACTCTTCATAGGTATGATTAGGAAATAGTGGACGGCTTGATCCGATTTCAGAATTCATCTAGATTGGATCCACAAGCATGTTGATGTCCTTCTCTTCGTTTTCTCGGCATTTTAAATTTGTCCTACCACCTGCCATCAGTATACAAACCTTATGATAATGTGAATGTTTTGTATTCCCCAAAACTTAATCAAGTTACAAACAAAAAACGAAATATGTAAAATTTGAAATCTATTTTTGATTACCTCTTATTGACACCTGGTAGCAAAACAGATTACATAGTGTGATTGTGTTAATGGCAAGTGTAATTTTAGCAAGTAGAGGAGTGAATTCAAATACATAATAACACGTAATATCAAATTACCGACAGTAAGGTTGTAAATGTCTGCTAAGATCTGTAGCATTATACTCTATATAAAGGGCCGGTCGGAATGTTGTACGTCTTTGACAAATGTTTAATACAGATCAAGTTTTATATGTAGGAGATTTGTACACATTCACTTCGGTTGAAAATTTGTATTAGCCTTTTTATAAGAGCTATGTCAAGAGACATTTTCGTATAAAAGGTTTTTTTTTTGTTTTTGTAAAGAAGCTGTTAATAGTTTCTGGGGAAAATATCCCCAAATAAAAAACTAAGGGAACCGATGAGTATCAGTGGGAAAATCCGAAATTATAGTCATTCCTGCCTTACCCCTTTGTGGCTGTTTTTATAAAAACAACATACTGGGATTCAGCCTGACTATTGCAAAAAACAAAATACAAATGGTGTCCCAAAAAACCCGCAACACTACTGATTTGAAAGTATATATCAACTTTTCTGTGAAGATTTTTTTGTTAACAACCAAGTACCCGAAATTCCAAAATAAGTACGATGTGACTTATTTAGGAATTTCGGGTTCTTGGCCGGAAAATGCATATAGGATCCTCATGGTCCTATATGCATTCTTCGAATCAGAACGAGGACCAATATTAAAGATTTTCTATAAAGAATAATACAGTCCGAAATTATGTGACTGATATCCCAACAATGCCTAAAATCGGGAGGTACGGTTATGTAAAATGTACATCATCCTAAATTAGTAATATTCGCAAAAAAAGTTTAATAACATACTTACTTTGGTGGCTTGTGACACAACATTTGTTTCATAAGCCGAGCCTAAAAAATATTTCAGGGCGCGTCGGTCTTGCGCGCAGCTCTTGTAATTTGAAAGGCCATGTTCTGAAATTTTCTCTTCCACTTGATCTTTCCATGTAATGCGAGGTCTTCACCTTCTGCGTGAGTCATAAGTTAGTTCGCATTTATATGCCATTCGTAAAACATGACCTAGCATACGTAGTCGTTGCAGCTCGAGACGTCTGACTATGTCGATGTCCGAGTATAGATGGTAAAACTCAGGGTTTATTCGGCTGCGATCGGCCCGTAGATCTTTCGGAATTTTTTTTTTCAAACACTCCAAGAGCTGCCTCATCTGATTGCGCAAGTACCCATGCTACAGATTCATATAACAGCACGGGTAGTATCAGCGTCTTGAAAAGTGTGAGTTTGGTCTGACGTGAGGTGGCTTCTAAACTGCTTATTTAGAGCATAGTAGCATCTGTCATTAGCAGGATGTTAAAAAGGTCACACGACAACCTGTCACCTTGTCTGAATCGTCGTTCGGTATTGAAGGTCTCCTAGAGGCCATTTCCGTCTTTAACTGCTAACCTTGTGCCAGTTAAAGTTATCCCGCATAGCCGTATTAATTTTGCGGGAATGCCGAACGCACACATGACTCTAAATACCTCTGAACGGATAGGGCTCTCGAATGCTGCTTTATGGTAGAAATGCACCAATGTGTTTTTCGTAGGTCTTTTCTAGGACTTGGCGCAGAGTGAAAATCTGGTCAATGGTTGATTTTCAAGGCATGAAGCAGCATTGGTATGGTTCAATAATGTAATTGACCATTGGCTTCGGTCGTTCACACAGCACGCTGGATAGCACTTTACACATGCAATGGGGAGGAGACTTATTCCTTTCTAGTTGGCACATATCGTCTTGTCTCCTTTTTTTGTGCACGGGACATAGGATGCTGAGGTTCTAATCATTGGACATGCATTCCTCTAGCCAAATTGTAGTAATCAGCTGGTGAATGCTCCTGACCAGCATCTGACCACCATTTCAAAATAGTTCGGCTGGTAACCCATCGCCACCTGCTGCTTTGATATTCTTCAGCCGATTACGTCCTACTCTGACCTCATCTTGGTTAGGTGGTATACAATCTAAATCTTTTACTCGTTCTTAAAATTTCCGGACTTCATACATCTGGATTTGCTCCAGCTCAAGTTTTTCTTGATCTTCTTTTTTCTGAAAATACGTTTCTCCAATCTCATTTTTTCCAATAATTCTCGCTCGCATTATGTGTTGTTACTGTTTGCAGGGTTGGCCTATACGCTGAGTTTTTCATATCAGTAGCATTACGACACTACTGATCGTACTACTGGTTTCTTTGTTGTGGTCTTTGGTACCCAAGTGTTGCTTTTGCTGCAGTCGAGTGTCAATGAAAGTTCGGTTCAAAAATTCGCAATTGCCTCTAGAATTGCGGGAGTAAATAATTATTTAAATCGAAAGACCGTGTCAACAGCACCGTCTCATTTCTCATAGTTTCTCTTGAAGCACATTGTGATGAGTATACGTTGTGCTGGTTTCCACGTCATATCTTTAAGCCTATGAATTGTTAGTACTTTCTGGAATATATTTGGGTCCTCCCCAATAAAATATTACGTTGCGCGGGATCAACTTAAAACAATTAATCATAAGTTTGTGATTAAGTGCCAACATAACGCAAACAACCTATTTCACATAATCCGTGAAAAAATCGAGATGTTTTAAACAAATTTCGTGTAAAGATTTGTTAATAATTTTAAACGAATCAAAAATTCTTTGAAATTTTATAAGTAACCTTTTCCACAGAAATGTTCATACGAACTTGAAAAAGTGCTTACTAAGAGGAATCCTGAACTTTTCTTAAACACTAAAGCAATAACTTGAGCAGGCATATCATCACGACTTTCATTTCCTAGAAAATTAAAATCCTCCCATTAAAGAAAAACGTTTAAGTGATGTGTTCTTTACTTCATTTTATTTTGCCGGATTCTTTGTTTACAAAACGAATAAAGTTTGGGATGAAATTTCTGGAATATTAATGTGTGAATAATTGTTTAATATATAATTTAAATGTAGATGAAGTATTTTATCATGTAATATTCGGATAAGTAAGGATCAAATTGATGAATGACATACATTTAATTCTAATACTGAAAGCACAATGTATATTTTCATCTCTTCACGGCTTATATTTCCCGTGAAATTGTGTACAAATATATTCCCATAGACTGAGGAGTTCATCCTTGTTCATCAAGACTGCTAGGATTTCCGACAAATATTTCGAGCAATTGCAAACTGAAACTAATAGGGAAACTAATATACCCAACAAATATTGATTGAAGTGCACACATGTTCATGTCCAAAAAAGATAAATAACAGTTGTATATATATAAATATTTTTTCCACATTTTGTTTTTGCAAAATAGTCAGGCGTAAGACTGCCTTACCCCTGTAAGACTGCCTTACCCCTCGGCGGACAATGCCATACATTCCCCACTAATAAATAGTTGTTTTTTATAAACAACAAACTGGGATTAAGCCTGACTATTTTGCAAAAACAAAATACAAATGGTATCCCAAATAACCCGCCAACACTACTGAAGTTGTAGACGAGGCACGGTCATACTGTTTGGTTTATTGCTTTAACTAGCAATACCAACAACAACGTTATGTGCATTCGTCACAAAGTGACGACACATAGCAGTGGGAAATGTAATGTAGTTGTCTGTAAATGCCTTGTCGACCACGAAATCAGGCGCTAACGAAACGAACTTCTCATTGGGGTCGTATCGCTGGTAACGTAAGAACTTCGAATTGTCACAAGCAGAGCTCCGATTTGCTCGATTTTACTCGCGAGTGAAAAATACTCCCGAGTGGGAGTAAGTAAAGAGTACGAGTTTTTTAGGAAGTATACTCTCCACTCTTTTATTTTGTTTGGGAGTGCTCGCGAGTACTCCTTGATGAAGAAAAAGAGTGTGAGTCAAAATGTTCGAAATAGAGTATGAGTTCACTCTAAGAGTGAAATTGTGTGGACAAATAAATTTGGTTGTTTGGTTATTTGTGTGTGTGTGTGTAGTAGCAAACATTTTTTGATGTTGATCTTTTGTGTGCTGTGGGGAGATCGATTATTTTGTTTACTGAAAATGTGAAATACAAATAAAAATCTTATACCATATAAGATTTTTATATGTTTTTTATTTTAATTTATAAAATGAATTCAACCGTGTGATTTAATTAATTCAATATTTTTTTAAAAGCATAAACACCTCCAAACAAATTTTTAAAATGGTATTCATTAAAAAATGTGGAAAAGTATTCTCCAAAAATATTAAAAGCGCTGGTTTGAAAGAAAACCCATGAATGCATAAGTGGTTCATTATTTAATTTTAGTATCAAAATATTGTCGAGGGTTTCAATTTGGAGGCTGGTTCGTCTTGCTGTAACTATTTCAGACTTACATAAAGTGAACGCAGAGAACGAGCTTGTTGATGCATGCTTTCCCAGCAGTACAGCAAACCAAACATCACAAAACAAACAAACAAACAATGCACACAAACAACATCAAGTAAAACAACGGTATCACAACAAAAACATAAATAAAAATAAAAGAGTACTCGGCAAGAGTGTAATCTGCTCGATTTCGAGCGTATTTCACTCCCACTCGAAAACGAGCGAAGCACTTGCGCTCTTATTTGAGTGGCAGAGAAAAATAGAGTATACTCTATTTACTTTTTCTACTCGCTAGAGTACTCCCGCTCGAATTCGAGCGAGTTTCACTCTTCACTCTAATTCGAGCGAGCATTTTGGAGCTCTGGTCACAAGAGACATTTGGGTTTGAAAGGTTTTTTGTAAAGAAGCTATTAATAGCTTCTGGGGAGAATATTCCAACAAAAAACTAAGGGAACTGATGAGGATCAGTGGCGAGATCCGAAACTACACCTTTTCAAATGTTATTCAATACATTTCAATTGCAATTCGAGAATTTCATTTGTAATTCGAAAACTCAATTTGCAATTCATAACATTTCATTTGTAATTCGAGTATGTAATTTGTAATTCACAACATTTCATTTGTAATTTTAAACTTTTCGTGTGAAATTCAAAAAATTACATTTGAAATTTAAAAAATTGAATATTTCAATTTGAATTTCGTAGAGTTTCATTTGAAATTCAAAGAAATCCATTTGAAATTCAAAGAATCCAATTTGAAATTCATAACATTTCACTTGTAATTCATAAAATTTCAGTTGTAATTCATAACAATTCATTTCAAAGTCATACATATTCCTTTTGTGTTACCAATAATATTTTTCGAATTTAAAATTAAGTGTTATGAAAAACAAATGGAATGTTATGTATTTCAAATCAAGTGTTAAGAATTTCAAATGGAATTATTTAAATTTCAAATGGAATTTTATTAATTTCAAGTGGAATTTTATGAATTTCAAACGCAAATATTAGGAATTTCAAATGGAAGTTTATGAATTTCAAATGGAATTTGAATTTCGAAAGGTATTCTAGGAATTACAAATGAAATTCTCGAATTACAGCTGATATGTTGTGAATTGCAAATGGAATTCTCGAATTGCAAATTATATGTTGTGAATTACAAATGGAATTCTCGAATTACATTTGATATGTTGTGAATTACAAATGGAATTCTCGAATTACATTTGATATGTTTCGAATAACAAGTGAAAAAGGTGTATAGTCTTCCCTGCCTTACCCCTCGGCGGACAATGCCATACATTCCCCACTAATAAATAGTTGTTTTTTATAAACAACAAACTGGGATTAAGCCTGACAAATAACCCGCCAACACTACTATTTTTTCCACACACATTTTACGCCGAATTTATAAACAAATAGAACAGATTCCGACTACAGCACAAACATTTGCATAACGAACGTAAACATACAAAACATGAAACCCCAAAAATAAATCATATCATTAAATAATGAAAACAGCAACATCGTACTTTACATTACATAAAACCACTCTTGATGTGAAAATATGCTAAAGTGTAGCATACAAAAACATGCTAATGAATATTTCATAGAATTGCATGTATATTAATCCAGCTTCAATCACTTTTCTCCATAATATATAATAATTTATTAAAGGAATTCTGCAAAAACGCTGAAATGTATATCATGTTTTTTTATCAGTTGGTTATGTTATACATAACGAAAATGAATATATAATACGGCGATGTTAACATTGGAAATGATTAGCCATTTAGTTGAGTATTTAAGTTAACGAAAACAACATGGGCAAGGTTCGTCATTGCCTGGGTAGAGAGGAATTTGGTTGATAGGAAGTTCTCTAGAGGCCCTTATGATTGACCTTTCTTTACTTCTGTACTTCCACACGACCTTCAGATGTTTTTTTTATCCCGCTGAATACCATCTCCGTGATCATGTTAGGGTCCTATGTATCACTGGCATTAAGAAATTGCCGTTCCATACGCATTTGTATCCATCGCTTGTTTTGGTTTGACACTTTTGGGTGCAGGACCCGCCAGCGGGGTATCCAAAGTTGCTTTGGAACATAAACTTGACGTGAATTATCTCGATGCACTCGTATCGAGATAATTCACGTCAAATGTTATCCAAGTTGGAGTTTCCACAATTCGGTCGATGTCTGATGTTTGCTTCGTTGTTATGGAAAGATTTCGTTATGCACCACGCCAATGTAGTAGAAAGAAAACAGTGAATAAAACCTTCACACAATCGAGGGTGGTCAACAGTTCCTTGGTGATGTTATTTGTTATCAAAATGTAAAGAAAAAAAATTGAAGAACACCAAAAAACTATTAATCTTTTTAGACCCCATAATAGGATTGAGTATTTATTAAATTTATCATTTCGTTGGCTAAAAATCGACATATTTCCCTGAAACCCAATATCAGAATAAATTTTTTTGTCGAATTTAACATGTTCGTCCGTCTGTTCAAGATACTAAAGATATCACAATAATTAATAGAGAGCTTTGATATTTTTGACACACATATTGAACAATTTGACACGATTTGGTATTTTGAGTTCTTACTGGGTAGCATATTTTCCTACCGACAATTTTCAGTCATCTTATAAATATTGAATTCTAGGAGTCAGGTGTTATTTATGTGATAGTGGCATCTGTGGTTCGTATTTTACTTCTCTCGTGGCTTTTAAAATAACATTGTTCCTGGTGGAGAGAGATAACTTTTGTGTTAGTAGATATTCTCTTGAAGTCAATTACCATAACATTCCCTTTTGCAGACATGGTCTGCAATGTTTTTGTTTTGAACATTACACCCCTATTTCACAGAGTAATCTGCAAATACATTTTACAGAAACACTTGCTTCTAAATTCAACTCTTATACACGAGCAACATAAGAAAAATTTTGCCAACAAGTAGCTTTGCTTCAATCTGGTAGTTGTCATTTCACGATGCAGGAGTAAGTTAAGAAATTCCTTGCTAATCTTACGCACTCCTCTTAGTGGTCGCATGGAACCACTAAAATTAAATAACATAAAACCAGACGTGTCATTTTCAACAAACTGTCATGTTTGTTTACGAAATCTGCTGGAGTAAGATTGAAACTACAATGGAGAGGGAGTATGTGGTTTTTCGCTAGGCCGAATGGATTAAGAAAGTTTTATGGCTCATAGAAAAAAAGCACTTTATGCGAACAAAAAATGTGAAAATTAAAAAATAAAATAAGAGGAAGTGTTTAATGCTAATCCTTCACATGGGTCGGATTTATAATGTGTAGTCTACTGGGGTGTTTACTGCTCCACGAGCTTATCACAAAAAGGATGGACATGTTATGGGATGTGAATGTGTTGATAACAATGAGGATATACAAACCATATATATATATATATAATTTAAATCTTAAAATTGTCTTTGACATGCAGGGTTATGTGTATTCGATTTTTGCTATTTGTAATAAAATGAAGAAAATATCAACGAGAACTGAATTTTTTGGCTTTTCTAAAAATATGTACTGCCCTGCAAGGGTTTATTTCATTCCGTGTCCCATCAATAAAAAAACTTTACAATTTATTTAAAATGCTTATTAATATTTAAATTCAAAACAAAACACTTCTGTAGGCAATCAACCAAATTGACCTAACCAATACTGCAGCTCAATGAATTGTTGTATTTGTGTCCACATCCAAATATTCTATTTTCCACTAATTTATTCCGATTTGATTAAAGGTAAACAAGTAAATTAAATTTACATTTTCCAATGTTATTGTTTTATGTAGACAATAACAAAAAAATGCAAATTAAATTTAGATAAATATGTTGTGTTTATTTTACAACAAAAACCAAATCAATTAAAATTATGAAACTAGCAATGTTTGACATGAATTTTAGCCTTTAGCGATTTTAATAGCAAAGATCGAAAAAACAATGTTGTTAATATTTACACCCTTCACCACACTGTGGTACAGGGTATTATCTCTTTGTGCATATGTTTGTAACAGGCAAAAGGAAACGAGATAGACACATGGCTCCTTTTGAGAATATGCATAGAATCAATTTCTGAGTCGATTTATGCATGTCCGTCCGTCCGCCGTTTGTCCGTCTGTAGATGTAAAATTGTTAACAAAGTGCAGGTCGCATTTATGATCCGATTTGGATGAAATTTGGCACAAGTCACTTATTTGGCCCAAGGACGAACCCTATTGAAATTGGGAAAATCGGTTCAGATTTAGATATAGCTCCCATATATAGTTTCGTCCGATTTAAGGTAAATGGTGCACCAAAGTCCCTATATATCATTCGATTTGCACGAAATTTGGCATAGAGTACTACATTAGGTGCAGAATGATGTGTGCTAAGTTTCGTGAAAATTGGTTCAGATTTAGATATAGCTCCCATATATATTTTTGTCCGATTCTTTGTAAATCGTTCACCAAACGTACTGAATTAAGTCTAGAATGATGTGTGCTAAGTTTCGTGAAAGTCGGTCCAGATTTAGATATAGCTCCCATATATATTTTCGTCCGATTTAAGGTAAATGGGGCACCAAAGTCCCTATATATATTTCGATTTGCACGAAATTTGGCATAAAATACTGCATTAGGTCAAGAATGACGTGTGACAAGTTTCGAGAAAATCGGGTCAGATTTAGATATAGCTCCCATATATATTTTCGTCCGATTTAAGGTAAATGGGTCTCTAAAGTCCATATATACCTTGCGATTTGCACGAAATTTGACACAGGGTACTGAATTGGGTCCAGAATTATGTGTGCTAAGTTTCGTGAAAGTCGGTTCATATTTGGATATAGCTCCTATATATACTTTCGTCCGATTTTATGTAAATGTTGCACCAAAGTCCCTATATATCCTTGGATTTGCACGAAATTTGGCATAGCGTACTGAATTGAGTCTAGAATGATATGTGTTATTTCTCGGAAAAATAGGTTCTGGTTTCGATATAGCTCCCACATATACATATATCGAGCCATATTAGCAAAAAAAAAAAACGTAACCCTCAAATTAAAAATTTTACAGGAGAAGGTTTGTTTTAATAAATTCAGATTTAATAAAGCTACTATTTTGCTATTTAGAACTATAGTTTAAACAAAACTAGTTTATAACAAAACTATAGTTCTAAATTTCAAAATAACAGCTTTATTAAATCTGAATTTATTAAAACAAACCTTCTCCTCTAAAATTTCAAATTTGAGGGTTACGTTTTTTTTGGCGAATATGGCTCGATATATTCGCCCGATTTTACATAAATGGTGATTTTTTGCACAACGTATAAGTTGAGACTTGAATAACGTTATTGCGTTTTGTTGAAGTTGATGTAGATGTAGATGCTGCCATAGGTTATATGTCCTATTTCGAATGGGTGTCTGAATGAAATAAAAATTTTAACAGTGCGGCGACCGAATAGCGTGTATTAATTTTGCTATAAATCGCTTTTCATAAATTTGTCTCATTGTACGAAGTCGACTCTAAATCTGCCCAAATGAAATTAAGTTTATCATAGGTTGCAGAAAGATTTGCGTATGTTCCTTGGAGGGGTACATATGTACAATGTACCCAATGTGGTTAAGGGTATCATATAGTCGTCCCAGTCCGACTTTACTGCTTTCCTTACTGGTTTTATTGTTCGAACATAGAGACAAGGGTTGCAACAAAAAAAATCCTGTTATTTTCATAAATGGGAATAAATATATAATTTGTATGCATAAATGCCAAAAATTTAAATATAACTATTTAATAACACAATAATAGTAAAATTATTTTTACTGGTTCTATACTTTTAATATACAACAACAAACCTTAAATGTCAAACCACAGGCGCTAGGTTAGGAAATATGCATCAAAAACCACGAAAATATCACAAATCGAGACATTCCCATATGTATATAAGGGCAGTGTTTGATAAGAGATCATATTCTGATTGGAATAGTCTAAAGTATAGAAAATATAATAGTACTATATGTTGAACTGAATTCATCAAAAACAAGTTTCATTACACGTTCTAGATAAAGAAAATCGTGAATTCGGCCATTATGAATGTGACATATTCCCTAAACGTTGATCGATATAATGTTGGTGCATGGAATCGGACGAAATGATACAGGCTTAATGTATATATGAGCCGACATCAATTAAAATAAAACACAATTTATGTGAGGGGATTAGAAAGAATCCTTTACGTATTCATGACATCAAATAACCAACAGTGGTATCCAGTAGCTGTAATTCGACAATTTTGTCATTCCGTTTGTAACTCATCGAAATATACATTTCCGACCCTATAAAGTATATATATGTTATTGATCAGGGTATAATTGCAAGACGATCTAAATTGAGATAGGTTGTCTGCAGGCAGGTCAAGATCGAAGATGGGATTTATCATTCCGCGTTTAGGAATAGCTTCCATATAAGGGTACCCCCCAAAGTTCGGTATTTTACGGTTCTTGAGCGCGTTTTTCAACCGAATGGACTGAAATTTAGTATGCCATGATATTAGTCGTTTATTGTGAATGTGGACTAAGTAAACTTTTTATTATATTGAAGTATTTAAAAGTTTGTGGTTTATTTGTTTCAAAGATATTGTTAAGTTTGTGTCTACGTGCCCTTTAACATGATAGAATATATAACGTAATAGGTTTTGTAAACTTTTCTAAAAACCAATAACAACCTAAAATAGACTCAAACCACTAAAAAATTAAAATATAAAAAATACGTAGGAGTACGGTTTTATAAAACGGTCACTACATTTTCTAAATTATTTCCATGCAGCATTTTCAACTATCTTGATGGCCATTATGTGTGCAACGCCTTTGAAGTGGCTACGTGGCATTTCCCGTTTCATGTTGACCTTCTTTAAAAAATAAATGACCTAAGGCTAATGCAACATATTTTCTTATTAAAGCTTACATGGGTCGTATTTTTCCTTGTTATTATGATTTTATATTCAAACACTCCATTAAGCTTTAATTTTTTCTTAGAGGAATTGTGTCTCTTTCGCTTGCTTTGGTTTTCTGGGATTATTTTCTATAGGAAATTTAATGGGATTATTCCATTAACATACAAGAGGATTATTACACTCAAAAAAAAAAATAAATAAATAAATAAAATAAATAAATTATAATATTAATAAATAAATACAAATGAACTAACAGAATATGCTCAATATTAAAGCTACTAGTAGCAGGATTTTTTAGACCGAATATATTATCCATCATTATCCCTCATTATACATTATCCATTATCTTTGGCCCAAGGATGAGAAGAAGGAAATAAATGTTCGCTCATATTTTCCTCGTCGTCATGGTGTACCATTCAAATTACCCTACTGGCGAACAAAATAAAACAATGTTCTACAATTAATTTCGAATTTCAAGTGGAATCCCAAAAGCATTCACCAATATAGCGAAAGTGTTTGAAGTACTTTCCTTACTGATTTCACATGTTTTTCTTTTAGTGTATAGATGTTAAAAGCAAAATATTTATTTTTTTTAGTTTTGATATATTAAACGCAAGTTTAGTGCCATTAAATTCCAAAATTAAAGGCAAATTTTTGGGTGTATTCAAATAATTTCCTTGCTAGAATAGCTTTACATACATATAGTATATATGAAGTACTGAGAGAATATTATTTTTCCATATAGAATGTATGTATGTGTTTTCAAAGAAAAACCTTATAATTTCTCCATAGCAGGAGGCCCCTCACGTTTTCTTTTGATAAATTCAAAAAAGAATTTAAGTATTGGTTGTTATTGAACATTTGTCGACGTATGACGATTGTATTAAGCTGACATTGATATCCGTAGGATTGAAAATATATACAAATGTACATACATATATTGGAATTTATACTAACATCACTTTTTCTCGAATTACACAAACAATACATATTGTCGGCATGAGGTGTCAAGGGTTGCACCCAATGTCACAAAACAAGTGATTTTTTCATTTGATTCTTAGGGGAAACGAATGTTGGTTTCAAATTTAATTTATGCAAATGGAGTTGTTTTTTAGTTTTTATTTCCAATTCAGTATTTTTTAGATTTGTTTTGTTTTTCTCAGGGGATTTCTTTTTGTTTTTTATAGTAATAATCTAAATAAAAATGCGTAGGCTATGGTAGTTTTATAAATTTTTTTTTAAAAAAGTGGAAAGGTTTCAAAGAATATTTTTTCAAGGACTATAAGGGGCGTGGATTTTTTAAAGAATATTTTTTCAAGGACTATAAGAGGCGTGGATTTTTTAAAGAATATTTTTTCAAGGACTATAAGAGGCATGGATTT
>NW_026883551.1:0-5086 GCF_032173495.1 Musca vetustissima
ATTAAAACCAGTGAGCGGAGCAGTATAGTCGGACGGGGCCGACCATACGATACCCTACACAACTACCACGAACTCTAACTTTCTGAGGATGTTTATTCCGAGTCTGAGTAATATTTCGAGATATTTGCCCCCTCTTGTCCGATTAGAGGCCAAAAACAACTCTTCCTTACTTTTTTCGAATATTCAGTCTAGTCCTTATAATTACTTGTCCAGATTACCTTCACGGTGGGTTGTGTTGTGATTTTCGGATTATACTCTACACGAAAACATACAAAAATTATGTTTTCGGTCCATTTCATCCCAAAATTTTAATGTGATCATCACTGAAAATTGTAGGCGTTGTTCTTGACCATAACTGGAACTTCATGAAATATTCCAAAGTCATCAGCGCGATATTTCACCCTCTAATGTGGTAATGGGTTACTAAATAATATCTGAATACGTAAGCACCTGTAAATATTTGACTGTAACTCCCACATCTGAGTAGATACATCACTATATTTGGTATCAATTTAAAGGCCAACCACTCCTCTTGGATATGCTATCAACTCCTGGGGTCTACATCCTCCAGGAGTAAATATATATGCCATAGAATACAAATTTTGTCATTTTTCACACAAAAGTCAGGGTTCATTTGACCCGCTAAATATTGACCGATCTTTATCAAAACATGCACGCTTATTCTCTGGCCCGATCCCCTTCTTCATGCAAAAATTCGCGGTGTTTGGGCCATAATTGCGGCCTCTGGAGCGACCAGAAAAACCGACAAAAATAATGTTTTTGGTCCATTTCATCCCCTAAATATTAACCGATCTTTTCCAAAAACAATAGGGGTCTTCATTGGCCAGAACCCTTCCTACATGCAAAATTTCGTGAAGATTGGTCCATAACTGCGGCCTGTATCGTGTTTACAAATTATAATGGACAGACGGACGGACGGACGGACGGACGGACGGACACACATGTCTAGATCGACTCAGCTAGTCGAGATATGACGATCGGTATACTTAAAGGTGGGTCTAGGACCAATATTTCGCGGCGTTACAAACATTTGGGGCTGCACAAAGCTATAATACCCTGACAACATAGTTGTGTAGGGTATAATTAAAGGTCTACGTTTTACTAGATCGAATGTATTTTCTGTAGCCCTCTACATATTTTCCTTGACATTGAATTTGTTTATTATCATCCCTTAAAAATAATTATAATTGCTTTCTACCATTTTCACTTTAATAATTTTCGGCAAATTTTAATCAAATAAATCCATTGTTAATATAATTTTCATTAATTTTCTTTCATTCAAATAAAATCTGTTCGCCAATTATATTTTAAGAACTCTTGATACACTTGCCTTATAATGAGACGCAAATCAACAATTTGTTGTAGTTGTTATTATTGTTATTTTCATAAAATCTAAGATCTAACTTTCCCAGCCACCGACCGTTCGACCAGCCAACGCAACAGCAACTGGCACTAATGTTTATTTAATTGCCGAAATGGAAATAATAAACATGAAAAAGGCCTGCAACGAAAATATTTTGGTTACTTAAATTTATGTCATTTTGATGAGGGGTGGGGAATAAAGAGGAACATTATTAAAAAATAGTGGGTAGTGGTCGACAAATAAAAATACTTTACAGTAGAAAACCAGTGAGCGGAGCACAACTTCCATGAAAATCTAACTTTTTGTGGTTCTATATTCTGAGATTTGGCAATATTTCGCGATCTTTGCACACTTTTGACTGGCTAGAGGTCAGCAAATGTTACTAATAATCAGTACAGCCCCTCTAATTACTTGTCCAGATTCCCTTCGCCGTGGGTTGTGTTGTGATGTTCGGCTTTCGACTCGAAAAGTACAAATAATTAAATTTTCGGTCCACTTCATCCGAAAAGTTATTATCTGATCATCACCTAACATTTTAGGCGTTGTCCTTGACCATAACTGGAACCTCATGGAACATTTCAAAGCGATCAGCGCTATATTTCCGCCCTCCAGTGTGGTAATAGGTTACTAAATAATATATGAATACGTAAGTACCTGTAAATATTTAAGTGTAACTCCCGCATCCGTGTACCTACGACAACATAATTGGTATCAATTTAAAGGTCAACCACTCCTCTTGGATATACTATCAACTTCTCGGATCTATGTACTTCAGTCGTAAATATATACGCTATATAATACAAATTTTGTAATTTTTCACACAAAAGTTAGGGTCCATTTGACCCGCTAAATATTGACCGATCTTTATCAAAACAGGCATGCTTATTCTTTGACCCGATCCCCTTCTCCATGCAAAAATTCGCGGTGTTTGGGCCATAATTGTGGCGTCTGGAGCGACCAGAAAATCAGACAAAAATTTAGTTTTTGGTCCATTTCATCCCCTAAATATTAACCGATCTTTTCCAAAAACAATAGGGGTCTTCATTGGCCAGAACCCATCCTACATGCAAAATTTCGTGAAGATTGGTCCATAACTGTGGCCTGTATCGTGTTTACAAATTATAATGGACAGACGGACGGACGGACGGACGGACGGACACACATGTCTAGATCAACTCAGCTAGTCGAGATATGACGATCGGTATACTTAAAGGTGGGTCTAGGACCAATATTTCGCGGCGTTACAAACTTTTGGGGCTGCACAAAGCTATAATACCCTGACAACATAGTTGTGTAGGGTATAAAAATATTACAGCCTGTTTTTGTAAAATTCTAAACGAACGAATTCGAGTGACTTACGACCAAACCTTTGTTTATGTAAACAAATATTTTTTATTCAAAACAAAAATAAATGACATATTTTTCAAAACCAAGGAGTTTGGTCGTAAGTCACTCGAATTCGTTCGTTTAGAATTTTACAAAAACAGGCTGTTAGAAAATTTGTTCTGCAGAATAAAGTTGTTTTCAGTTATTGAGGAATACATTTTATAAAAAAGTTAGGCGTAGATTTTTTTAAATATTTTGTCACGTCTGTCTCAGGGGTATTTTTATACCCCACACAACTATGTTGTCAGGGTATTATAGTTTGTGCAGCTCCAAGAGTTTGTAACGCCGCGAAATATTGGTCCTAGACCCAGCTTTAAGTATACCGATCGTTATATCTCGACTAGCTGAGTCGATCTAGACATGTGTGTCCGTCCGTCCGTCTGTCCATTATAATTTGTAAACACGATACAGGCCACAGTTATGGACCAATCTTCACGAAATTTTGCATGTAGGATGGGTTCTGGTCAATGAAATGGACCAAATACTTAATTTTTGTCGGTTTTTTAGTCGCTCTAGAGGCCATTATGGTCCGAACATCGCGAAATTTTACATGGAGAAGGGGATCGGGCTAAAGAATAAGCATGCCTGCTTTGATGAAGATCGGTCATTATTTAGCGGGTCAAATGGACTCAGACTTTTGAGTGAAAAATTACAAAATTTTAATTCTATGTCTTATATATTTACTCCTGAAGGATATAGACCCGATAAGTTGATAGTATATCCAAGAGGATTGGTTGGCCATTAAATTGATACCAATTATATTGTCGTATGTACTCGGATGTGGAAACTAACTTAAATATTTACAGGTGCTTACGTATTCATATATTATTTAGTAACCCAATAACACGCAATCGGACGGAAATATAGTGCTGATCGCTTTGAAATTTTCAATGAAATTTAAATTATGGTAAAGGACAACGCCTATAATTTTAGGTGATGATCAGAATAAAATTTTGAGATGAAGTGGACAGAAAACTTATTTTTTTTGTGTTTTCTAGTCGAATATAAGCCGAACATCACAACTCAACCCACCGCGAAGGGAATCTGGACAAGTAATTAGAAGGGCTGTACTGAATATTAGTAATATTCGGAAAATATTTCAGTGTAAGGTAGAGGTGCTGTTGACCTCTAATCGAGCAAGTCGGGGCAAATATCACGAAATATTGCCCAGACTCGGAATAAACATCCACATAAAGTTAGAGTTCCGTGGTAGGTGTGTAGGGTATCGTATGGTCGGCCCGCCCGAATATACTGCTCTGCTCACTGGTTTTTACATATTTCTTTCAAGCCTGCCATAAGCGTAAATTTAATTTTTTCTTTTCAAATTAAATTGAAATTTTTTCAAAGACCTAAGGAGTAGATTAAAAAAAAATCAAGTCTGTCCAAAGGCGTATTTATACCCTTGACCACACTGTGGTACAGGGTATTATGTCTTTGTGCATATGTTTGTAACAGGCAAAACGAAACGAGATAGACACATGGTTCCTTTTGAAAATATGCATAGAATCACTTTTTAAGTTACTTTTTTATGAATGTCCGCCCGTCCGTCTGTCCATGTTAAATTGTAAACAAAGTACAGGTCACATTTTTGATTCGAATTGGATGAAATTTGGCACAGCTCATTTGTTTGGCCCAAGGACGACCCCTTTTGAAATTGGGGGAAATCGGTTCAGATCTAGATATAGCTCCCATATATATTTTCGTCCGATTTTATGTAAATGGTTCACCAAAATTCCTACATATCTTTCGATTTGCACGAAATTTAGCACAGCGTACTGAATAAAGTTTAGAATGGTGTGTGCCAAGTTTCGTGAAAATCAGTCCAAATTTCGATACATCTCCCATATATTTTTTCGTCCAATTTAATGTAAATGGTGCGCCAATGTCCCATATATCTTTCGATTTGCACGGAAATTGGCATAGCGTAATGAATTGTCTAGAATGATGTGTGTTAAGTTTCCAGAAAATCGGGTCAGATTTAGATATAGCTTTCATATATAGTTTCGTCTGATTTAAGGTAAATGTCCTCCAGCTTAAAAGGCAAGTGATAATGGCTCTGCTTGAAGTTGTCGTGGAACCCCTTAATCCAACCTTTTTACTTATTCTAATTTTAAAAAGATTGTGCATGTCACGTCCCCACACTGCACAACTCACACCATCAATCATACCAAGAGCCTCAAGAATTAAACGACTGTCAAAATGAGCCAGATTGTGAACATAGAAACAACCACCAGAATATTTCGAGCATAATAAGGCCTCTATAGTTCTTACTATAACAGCAAAGGGTTGATCACCCTCTTGAATATAGAACACAGT
>NW_026883552.1:0-50356 GCF_032173495.1 Musca vetustissima
CCACATAAAAGTAATTTTCTTGAGTTTTATACTATACGTGTGGTTGTATATTATACGTGTGGTTGTTGTTGTTGTTTTGATACGTTGGACTTTCAGGTCCTTCTATACTATACAGGAAGGACATTCAAAAGAAACCACCGGAAGGAAGCACTAAAGTGGTATGTTGTTTGTGTAAAATATATTGCAATTTGTATTGTTGGTCTATGTTCGGGATCTATATCTGTTGTATCTTGAAGCAAACCAACAACAAACAATGGACTGAAATAACCATAGTAGTGGTCAAGGGTTTAATTTACTTTAAGTAGAAATAAAATTAAATTTTATGTAAAAACATAAGATTTTGCAAACAAACTTAGTTACTATTAAAGTCAGTTATTTTTTTACGTACGTCTTTCGAAAACGAAAAATTACATCCTAGATTACCTCACAGAAGGTTGAAACCCAGCAAATCTATTCAGAACCGAGCTGAGCACTCAGATCGCGCAGCATGATCATGTTGATATTCTAAAATCAGGTTAAAAACTGGATTGCCATATGGCCATAACCCTATGATATTTTCTGGATGTAATGTCCTCCTTTCAATTGCTTGAGTATTCTCAGAACCCCAACTACGATTTTGTAAAGCATAATCTCCTCTTAAACAACTATATGTTCAATGGCAGACACACGATTTGTATACCGACAGTCTTATGGCTAATGAGAGTATATACAATTAGCTACGGCAAAAATGTATCTCACCTAAATATTGGTTTTAGACCCCATGTTTCCTTTAACCAAATCCGTGGAAGGTGTGGATTTATAAAAGAACACTTTTTTGAGGCTCACTATAGGCGTGGATTTATTAAAGAATATTTTTTGAGGCTCACTATACGCGTGGATTTATTAACGATTACTTTTTTTAGGCTCACTATAGGCGTGGATTTATTAAAGAATACTTTTCAAGGGCCCACTGAGGCGTGGATTTATTAAAGAATATTTTTCAAGGGCCAACTGAGGCGTGGATTTATTAACGATTATTTTTCAAGGGCCAACTGAGGCGTGGATTTATTAAAGAATACTTTTTTCAAGGGCCAACTGAGGCGTGGATTTATTAAAGAATATTTTTCAAGGGCCAACTGAGGCGTGGATTTATTAAAGAATATTTTTCAAGGGCCAACTGAGGCGTGGATTTATTAACGAATATATTTTTTCGTGGATTTATTAAAGAATATTTTTTAATGGCCAACTGAGGCGTGGATTTATTAAAGAATATTTTTCAAGGGCCAACTGAGGCGTGGATTTATTAAAGAATATTTTTCAAGGGGCAACTGAGGCGTGGATTTATTAAAGAATATTTTTCAAGGGCCAACTGAGGCGTGGATTTATTAAAGAATATCTTTCAAGGGCCAACTGAGGCGTGGATTTATTAAAGAATATTTTTCAAGGGCCAACTGAGGCGTGGATTTATTAAAGAATATTTTTCTTGGATTTATTAAAGAATACTTTTTCAAGGGCCAACTGAGGCGTGGATTTATTAAAGAATATTTTTCAAGGGCCAACTGAGGCGTGGATTTATTAAAGAATACTTTTTTCAAGGGCCAACTGAGGCGTGGATTTATTAAAGAATATTTTTCAAGGGCCAACTGAGGCGTGGATTTATTAAAGAATATTTTTCAAGGGCCAACTGAGGCGTGGATTTATTAAAGAATATTTTTCAAGGGCCAACTGAGGCGTGGATTTATTAAAGAATACTTTTTTCAAGGGCCAACTGAGGCGTGGATTTATTAAAGAATACTTTTTCAAGGCCCAACTGAGGCGTGGATTTATTAAAGAATATTTTTCAAGGGCCAACTGAGGCGTGGATTTATTAAAGAATACTTTTTTGAGGCTCACTATAGGCGTGGATTTATTAAAGAATACTTTTTTGAGGCTCACTATAGGCGTGGATTTATTAAAGAATACTTTTTTGAGGCTCACTATAGGCGTGGATTTATTAAAGAATATTTTTCAAGGGCCAACTGAGGCGTGGATTTATTAATGAATACTTTTTTGAGGCTCACTATAGGCGTGGATTTATTAAAGAATACGTTTTTGAGGCTCACTATAGGCGTGGATTTATTAAAGAATACTTTTTTGAGGCTCACTATAGGGGTAGACTTTTTGAAGAAAAAATTTTCCCTGTGGAATTTTTCAAGAAATTTCATAACAGCTATACGATCGAATTTATTTTTTAGAACCATATTCAGGCGTAGATGTTTTAAGGATTTCTTTGCAAGAGCCGCAGACAGGCATGAATTTCCAAAGTACATTTTATCAAGAACCACAGACAGGCGCGGATTTTTAAAGAATATGTATTCAAGTTACACTAAAAGCATAGATTCTTAAATTATATTTTTCAAGGCTAACCATAAATGTGGACTCGTTAAGAATATTTTTATATAATTTTTATTATAATTGGGAACATTATTTTATTATACAAGAACATTGGTAAAGAAAATGAGGTAAATAAATATCTATGATTGTAAAATATGTATATTGTTTGTATTCAACAAACCCAAAACAACACCTAACCGGTCAATGGAATTTGCGGTTAGGATAATTCGTTCCTTACAGTATTACACTTTATTGATTTAATTCATTATGCTAGCATTGTATATTTACATTACAATGTTGAAATTACAATTATGCATTATTTGATTAGAAGTTATATTTCTGCTTCACTGAGTTTTATTTGTCATTGTGTAAGAACTCCAAATATAATTATAATATGATTAATGCAAAAAGTATAACAAATGTTCTACATACTTGTCTGCTGGAACTAGTAAAAATTGGACCTGAAATCAATGATTTAATCTTCTGTATGTGGTGAAGCAAAAGCATTCTTAAGCAAAAGCATTCTATGTAAACAATGATTTCATTTATATATTTTTAATACAAAAGACAAATCTCAATATTTTTTTATTTGCAGCACTCCAATTTAACCTTTGATCTATTGAAATTTACCACATTTAATAATAACACAATTTTTTCTTTAGCTGTTATCGATTTTTATTTGAGTTTTGTTTGTTTGTTTTCTTGACAAATGTGTTGAAAGTTGTGGCATTTGATTGTTAGTTAAGCGGCACTTTTGATTGCGCCCCTTAATGCATCAATCACACAGGTCAAAAGTTCGTCTAAAAACGCGAATTGTTCATGATAATTTATAATACGATGATAATGTTTTTATTATGCTTTAAAAGTTTACGATGGCGTGGTTGAAAATATTATTTTATTTGGTTGTTGCATTATGCCAACAAACGTATACTGATGTTGTGTCCAATGTGAGTTTGTGTGTGGCATGGATGGGAATGTCGCTTAAATTAATGTATAAATTGTTATAAAAGTAAAGTATAAAATATACTAAAGTTTGATTTTAATTATATAATAATACTTTGGAAACTAATTGTGAAAAACATATCACCAATTCCAACTATAATTTAGTTATAATACCCTCCACCATCTAATATGGAGAGTATATTAAATTTTTATTCCATTGTCATAAGTTCGGAGATTCTATCAAAAACTACTACGACAAGTAAAAAAGTGTCTGTCGGAATTGGCGACAGATATATACCCTTAACCTTTTGTTTGCGTAGGTCTATGGAATTACACATAAAAGGAGGCTCCAAAAGGAGTGGACCAAAGGGAAACAGTTTTTTTTCTAACCATAAATACATAACAGCAAATTAAGTAAAATTCTATTTTTTCCGAAATATATTTGTCACACCCCAAAAACATGAAATGCCTGGAATTACAACCACTTGGTTAGAAAATCCGTCTAAGATCCTAAAAGTACCAAAATCACAATCTTATATCAAAGAATTTCGGAAAAATATTGCTCACCCTCCAAAAACCTGTTATACCTGATTACAGCACTTTGGTAGCAAAATGCGGATATAACACAAAGCAAGAATAAGATAGGCGGGACATTTATATGGATGTTATGTCCAAATGTTGGCCCACATAGAATATTTCGCCACGTATGTTTTTTACTCTCCAATAATTCGGAATGCCAAGTTACAGCTACTTCGGTGGTAAAATAGGGTGGTAAAATAGGACTAAATCCATCAAAATATCTTAAACGGGACGATGCCTATGCATACATTTTGTGTGGGAAAATTCAACCCATACACAAAAAGCACGCTTATAGTGGTCATCAAAAATATTCTTTAATAAATCCATGCCTATGGAAGGCCATGAAAAAATATTCTTTAATAAATCCAAGCCTATATTAGGCATTGAAAAAATATACTTTAGAAAATCAACGCATATGGTAGGCATTGGAGAAATATTCTTTAAAAAATCCACATCCAAATACACGTCTATAGTGGTACTTTAAAACATATTCTTTAATAAATCGACGCTTTTAATAGGCTTTGAACAAATATTCTTTAGGAAATTATCGCTTACTAGCGGTCCCCGCAAACATTGTCTTGCCATAACAATATTTTTAAGGAATAATTTGCGGTATTCCAGACATGTTTTTGAATTTCTATTCATACTTGTATAAACAAACTTTCTGGATAAGAAATATCTATGAAAATTGTTGGTATAGATAAACTGTTTATATTTTTCCTATATATATATACCCATATACCAATCTTGATCGTTACATCGGAAGATATAAAACAAATTTCAATACAATACATTACAGTACTGAGTATCTACTATTTGATGTGTATGACCGAGTGTTGTTGCTATAGAAAATAAATTCATTTTACAATTAAAAAATGTTCTTGATTTATAAGCGGTGCTATCGTCGAAACGGCAAACGTTGTTTCCCTTCTAAAGTTTCAGGGTATATACTTTTTGTAATAATTGAATTCATGAAAAAATAAATTTGAGTAAAGATATATAAGTTCGACATCAAGAGCCGGAATTGTCGTACAATGTTAAGTAAGCTTTTTATACCTTTCACCATATGGTGAAGTGTATATTAAATTTGCCATTCCCTATGCAACCTAGAGACCCCAGAAAGTATTTGTATATTATTGATCACAATAAAATTCTATGTCGAAATCACGATAGTGATCGCAATATTTAAGATAGATTTAATTGATTGTTTGATATGAAAAATGGGATATATCGGGGATGTTGGGCACGTTTTTCAACCGAATTGTCTGTAATTTGGCATTTTGGGTTTCGATATATAGCGAACCTTCTTACTAAAAACATTAATATTGACCCAAGTTTAGGGGTAATCGAACATATAAAAGTGCCCCTAATATCCGGATTTGGGTTTTTAGGTCACGTTTTTCAACCAAATTGTCTGTAATTTGGTACTTTCAGTTTCCATTGTGTAGCAAATCTCCCTACAAAAAATCTACCAAAAATTATGAATAATGGTTCACTTCTTAATGTTTTAGTGTCTGGGAGTTTAGGCACTTTTTTAACCCCCTAACCTAAAGTTATCGATATCGGTCTACTTTTTAAGATATCCTTCATGTATAAAAGTTTGGTTCGGTCGATCTTAGAGACGTCTTTACTTGTTATTAGATTTCCTCATTTTATATATCGGTGAATGACATGTAGAACATGTATTTTTAAAACAAATTGGCAACATCATGCGACTCTATGTTATGTTTTTGGCGGAGGTTTTGATATATCCTTCGCATTAGGTATTATGCCTATTATGCATTTTTTATATTGCTAGTTTACCAAACATGCTCGGAGTAATAGCAATGTATGTGCTAAATTTCAAACATTTAAATATTTCGAGCTCTTTCGATTTAAAGGTGCGACAATAAAATTACAAAGATGTCAACTACCGAACTACTGAGGACAACCTATAAAACCTTACTTAACAGAAAGTCTTATAAACATAATTGAGAAAACTTTGATTAAAGTCATATCATGTAATATTCTGCAATTTGGGCTTTTGATGTCTAACATATGTTTGCTTTTCATTTATTTCATTTTATAACGAAAAAAAAACATTTGGAGGACCGTTAATTAAGGCAGATAATAAATTTAATTCAAAATGTCTTCTTATATTAGTCTGTGATTCATATTACAAATGGCATAGCAATACTTTATGGAACAACATGGAACTATTGTTATTATTGTTTTCAACAAAAATATTCTAGGGCATCACAGAATTCAATGAATGGACGCGAACTCGATTCAGAATGTCTTCTGATATTCCATCCTTGCATTGGTCTCAAAACTTACGTGAATTCTATAGAAAACGTGTAAAAACAATACTCGCGTGTACATTCAATAATATACTTCTCAATTACTTTTTGTATTCTGATATACATACATATGTTCAATACAATGTCAATCCAATTGAAAAAATAAATAAAATATTTTGAAAATTTCCAAAAATTGACAAATGAAAGCTTAACAGATTGATACGCTACCAATTTTCGCCCAAAATATCTCAGAATAACAACTACGACGTGGTGCAATCATAATAGCTCGATACTAAATTCGTGGAAATGCAAATATGCTTCATAATTTTTTCGCAAATTTTTCGTGGTTTTCGATTTTTTTCTCACCTTTTAAACCTCTCCTGAAGTTCCACAAGACTAAGATATAAAAAATACGTTCAGCCGTTCTCGAGTTTTAGCGAGACTAATGAACAGCAATCCATTTTATATATACATACTAGCGGGCCCGGCAAACGTTGTCTTGCCTAGCAATATTGTTTATGTCTAATTTTCGGAATTTTAGGTTTGTTTTTATACCCTCCAAATACATTTCTAATACTTATATGATATTTGATCCCCCATAGTGGGGGATTTGGACACGATTTTAAATCTAATCGGCTGTAATTTGGCATTTGGTTCTTATTTGGTAGAATGAATCGCACTAAAATTATCTACATTTGTCCACTCTTTGAGGTAGCTCCCATATAACGGTACTTAACATATTCGGCATTTTGGGAAGTCTGTTCCAGTGTGGCTGTAATGTTTTATTTTGGATGATCAAAACCTCTTTACCAAAAATTAGCAATATTAGTAAAATTTTCCGTGTAGCCCCATATAATAGTATCCCCCATTGTTTGGTATTTTCTCATGTGGTGTCAAATCTTCCTTCCAAAAATTAAAATATACCCATTCTCATTGTAGTAGCTATAATATACCTTAACGACATATTGAAGGGTAACAGACATTTATGTGGAAACATTTCTATTTAGGCCCAAGCTCCTACATACAGGTCCACTCCATTTTCGGAATTGTGAAGACTTGACCGAATTTTCTCATAGAGTATGCCATACATATTTCCCGTTTAATTTTTGGTACGTTGAAGTTCTTTCCCTCTTTTTCCAACCTGAGTGTCTATATGGCTGTAATTTTATATTTTGGATGATCATCGAGTAGAAAATGTTTCTAACAAAGCTTCCGAAATGCCTCCATATAATGGCACTCCACAATATACGATCCTTTGCGGATTTGGACACATTTTTTAAACTAATCGGCTGTAAGTGGTTGTTTTATTTGATAGCATGAATCCTACTAAAATTGTCAATATCAGTTCACTCTTCTGTATTTTGGGGGATTTAGTCACGTGTTAGAACAAAATTGGCTGTAATTTTATATTTTAGATGATCAGTGAGTACAAAATCTACTTACAAAAAATTATGCATACCTGAGTGTTATCGGTAGTTAGCATGTTCAATACGAATGGGTAACATCGGACGGAGTTTTCGTATAACCTTCAAGTCGATACGTCTTCGCTATTTTTTATAAAATTGCTGGTTTTTTGTTTGTTGTTCTCTTTTCAGCTGAGCTTTATAATAGATTTTTGCAAAGAACATATCTCGTATATTACACTGTGATAAACATTTTTGGTGTCGGATATATGCGAGGTGTTTAGTTCAAAGATATTGAACAACGATTAGGCATATAACCGCCTGATTTGTTATTTCCCGTGGTATAGCAACATTTCAGGTACATTAAGGAACAACATGTTCCTGTTATTATTAGTTTCAAACATATTAATCAAGGGCATGGATCATAGAATCATGATACCCTGAATGGATACGAACTCGATTCAGAATCTCTTCTGATTTTCCATCCTTGCATTAGTTCCAAAATGTACTTGCATTCTATGGACGACCTAAGTCAGGTCGTCTTCTCCTCGGCATCTTAACGTTATTAGTTAATGTCGTTAAGATGTCGAACAATAGTGTAACTACCGAACAATAGTGTAACTACCGAACAATAGTGTAACTACCAGAAAGTTCTCGCGCACGTATCAGTAATCGAAACTTGATCCTTTCAGAAACATTATTTGTGACAAAACTTAAAATTTATCAAACTTAAAAAACAAAAAATTCTGACAAAAAAAGCAAATTGAATGTATGAATCTACATTTTATTTAGAAAACATTTGTATGGGTAATATAAAAGTCAGCTTTTTAGATATTTCCCGGCATTTATTCGATCTTTTAAAACCTTTTAAACCTTCCCTGAAGCTCCACGAACATTTCAAGACTAAGATAAGAAAAATCCGTTCAGCCGTTCTCGAGTTTTAGCGAGACTAACGAACAGCAATTCATTTTTATATATATAGATATAGATGGTAGGCATTGAAAAATATTCTTTAAAAAATCAACACATACAATAGGTCTTAAAAAATATTATTAAAAATTGACAAAATATTCTGAAATAATCCACAGCTAATGTGGGATCTGAAAAAATATCGTTTAAGAAATACACACCTACAGTGGTAATTTAAAACATATTCTGTTAGAAATCCTCGCTTGTCTGAGATCCTTGAAAAAATATTATTTTAGAATTTCACGCTTGTCCATCATGTTTCGTGAAAAATTGTCTGTTTAGAAATTCACGCCTGTCTGTGGTTCATGAAAATATTTATTTATTCACGGCTATATTGAGTATTTTTCAAAAAGTCCGTGCCTACAGTGGGCCTTTTAAAAATATTTTTGAATAAATTAAAGCCTATAGTGAGCTTCGTAGAATATTATTTAAAAAAAATCTACGCCTGTCTTATGTTTAAATTTTTTACGTTTAAATCCATTCAGATTTAGATGTATGCCCAAGGTGTGCCCCTTGCGACAAAATTCTGCACAGTGCTCCGCATTGAGCTTAGAATGACGTGCATTTAGTTTTGTTGAATTTTGTTCAGATTTCTATAAGCCCTCACAATTTTTACTCGATACTTACCATTTACAAACATAACCCTTTTTGGGTATAAAAAGACATCATTAAATTATATTTCGATTATTTATTTTTTTTAATTTATTCACTGTTGTTTTATTGATAAACATTTTAAGACTTTAGCTGTTTTTTTTTCATTATCGATCTATATATTTAAATATATTTACTAAATTATTTAATTAATTACACTTAATAACTAATAGACGCTATTACAATACATAATATCAATTATAATTACAATAATTTTAATAATAATAATATTTATATTTTAAAATTGTATATTGTTTATATTTTAACTAATATCCATGAAAATTTCACTTAAGAATTTCTTACAAAATTAAAAACCGGGGGAAAATATATGTATGTGTATGCCAAATAGCTATGTGAAAATATAAACAAAGAATATTATTTATATATTCGAAAATATGTTCCTAGGGAAAATTTAAATAATTATCAATTATATTATTAGGCAAAGAAATTAGGGTAACTATGTTTAGACGAAAATGTATTTGAGGTCATTTTAGCAAATTATATATAAATATTTTTTTATTGTTTTTATTTCATTATATTTTTGAACTTAATGTATGTGTGTGTGTTTGTGTTGATTGATTTGATTTATTTATGTATATACTTTTTTATTTACGTTTTTTTCAATTGATAAAAACATTTGTTTTGAGTATTTCTTGTAGCTTTGTTGTTTTTTAATTAATTTTGTTTTTTTTTTTCAATAATTTTTTTACGTTTTATTTACTCTAACCATGTTATTTTATGAATTGTATTCATAAATTTATATATTTATTTATAATAATTTTTTTCAATACTTTTGTTTCAATGTTTTTGTATTCATTTGTTTCGGTTTTTGTGATATATTATTAATGCGAAACAATTTTTGTAAATAATAACTTTTGAAGAATTTGAAGATTATCTGAATCTGCTATGAGGAGCACAAAATAAATGTTTGGAATTACTTTTGTTTTAAATTACGATAACATTTTTTCATTAAAGACCTGTGATTGAAATTTAAACGATTTTCAAAGAAATGTAAAATTTTGAATATGTATATTGAATATTTCATAAGAGAAATAAAATAATATCGAAATCATTTTTGGCAATCAAATTTGTAAGCCAATCAAATCTCGAAATGTCAAACCAGAATCAATTTGTTTGGAAACATTTCCAGAAACAATAAAATATCGAAAATCCGAAGGTATCGTTGTACTGGGTCTTAAATTGGGAGATTTTTTAAAGTGATGTAATTAATCAACGTGCAAACGGAATGAATGTTAGGCTGAACAAATGGGGCGGACCGAACATTTTATAACAAATTCGACATAGATTTTTCTCCTGATAAAAAAAGATTTTAAATTTGGTCTAAATTTTTTTAAACTAAACCAAAAGATAAATGAAATATTTTATCCTCTGAAAACCCGAAATGACAAATTACTGCCAAAAAGTGGGTTCCTTATAATGGGTCTATTTTAAAGCATCGAATTCCTCAAATTTCTTGGATAATGCGTCTGGTTTCATTGAGACTCTTGATCATTGCATAATTTCTACAATATAACCATATATCCGTTATGTCTATTTAAATCATCATGGATTAAGTCCAACATTAAGTCCCCTTCAAAAGTAAAAACATCGTTAAATTTGGACAACAAGAAGTGCGCATTCGGAATACCTGAAATTGGTTGCTCCTTTTAATTTAGTGTAAAAATATTTGCCAGAAGCTGGGTACGGAGGATGATTAAAATACGACACCAAATACAAACTTCAGCAATTTTTAATGGGGATTTTTCCCAAAATCTGTAGGATCCAAAAAGTGGACTGATACTGATAACGCATGGTAGAGTATGAAATCCTCAAACTACTGTAATTTAGGTTATATGAGAGTATGCCTAAAGGGGGAACAATTTTGATTACATAGTGTAGGAAATAGTGAATATTTGGGGATATCATTATATGAGGGCTATGCCTAATTAATGGTCGGTATATGCCAATTTTGAACCCCTTTTTATTGTTTATCTCAATTCTTTTCTTCAGGAGGTATCACTATATTGAGGAGATGCCTAAATGTATGCCGAGTTTGAGTTTTTTATCACAATATCTTTAGAAAACGGAATGCTTACAACAGATGGCTAAATAGTCTTTGTGATGTAAAAATTGACTATTCCCCGTAACGACTACCCAACCGCAACACACGGAACAAATCAGATAACTATTATAATATAAAAAAGGGGGTTATATGGGGACTACCCCTAAAAAGGGGTGAATATTTTTGGTGGGGAGATTTATTACCATATACGACTACAAAAGACCAATTTTCACCGAATTCGGTTGAAAAACGCGCTCAAGAACCTCCAAATATCGAAAATATGGGGGCTACCCGAAAAAATTTACCTATATTTATAATTTTTTGTGGAGAGATTTGCAACCCAATAAGAACTCAAATTACTAAATTACAGCCAATTTGGTGAAAAAATCCGGTCAAAACCCCCCAAAAACTGGAAATTGGGAGGTACCCTTATATGGGGACTACCAGAAAAAGTGGACCTATATTTATAAATTTTAGTGGGGAAATTTGGTACCCAATAAGAACCCCCTGTACCAAATTTCAGCGAATTCGGTCAAAAAATGCGATCAAAATACCTCAAAATTAGGGGTACCCTTATATGGGGCAATCCGAAAAAATGGACCCATATTTATAATTTTTAGTTGAGAGATTTGCTACCCAATAAAAACTCAATGTACCAAATTTCAGCGAATTCAGTTGAAAAACACGCTCAAGAACCTCTAAATACCGAAATTTGGGGGGTACCCTTATATGGGGGCTATGCCTAAACGTGGACCGATAAAGCCCATCTTCGAACTTGGCCTGCCTGCAGACAAAAGACGACTCTATGCTAAATTTTGGCGACCTAGCTCAATTCGTTTAGACGCTAGAGTGATTACAACAGACAGACGGACAGACAGACGGACTTGGCTATATCGTCATAGAATTTTACGCTGATCAATAAATATATATATATATATACTTTATAGGGTCGGAAATGATTATTTCGATGTGTTACAAACGGAAAAACAAAATTAATATACCCCCCATACTATGGTGGGTATATTAATGGTCGTTTGGTAAAGAATTTATCGCGATAAGTTCATTCGTAAAATGAGCCCAAAACGAAAGGAAAGTATTTTGAATCATTCGCGAGCGAAATTTTGCGCACCCTGGCCAGAAGCAAAAACAAATTCTATCCTACCAAAAACCAGGAATGTCATATTACTTCGGTTGGAACTTCCGTTAATGGACATATTCCCATCTATTTGGCGACTGTTGCTCTACTAAGAGCTTAAAATAGCAAATTACTGTCACTTAAGAATATCAAAATACCTAAAATATTGGGGTACCTTTAGGCAATATGAGTGCTAGGATAATTGTATACCCAGAGAATACGGAATATCAACTTAAAAAAATTCTGGTTGCAGCACAGAAAAAAAATTGTAACCATTTGATAAAAAATTCAAAAATCCAATTAAAATTTGATTGATTTTTCGCCGATTAAAATAATGTTCATATTTACAATCGCCGATAAAAAAATTGTAATCCCAATCGAAAATATTTTGATAAAGCAATTCTCATATATACTAAAAATTTTGTTGAATTTTATTTTGTTAATCGATAAAATATTTTTCATATTGACAATCTTGTTTATCAAATTATTATTATTATTTCAAATTAAACAAAACCTTTTAAACAGCAATTGCCGATTTTTACCCTTATTATTACAGCTCTCCCACAAAAATATCAAAATTTTCAGTATTTTAACGGCTTTAAACTAAATGTGTAGCTCTATACTGAATTAAAACTTATATTTGTTATCCATCTTTTACAATCTATTCAACAAAGTACTTTGTAATAATGTAATAAAAAATAATATGGCATATTACAAAAAAAAAATTATTAAAAAGTGTCCAACAAATTTAATAATTTTTTTGGTCAAACTCGTTTGTTGATGGTTTTTTTTGTGAATTGTTGGTGTTTGATAAACATTTCCGACTACGTTTGAAATATGTTATCGACATCTTTTTGTCGAACGCTGATGAAGCTTTTAATCAAAAATTTCGGGGTGGCTTTTTTTCTGTGAGGAAATGGCTAAAACTTTCAGCATACATAAACAAGTTACTCATATATGGGAATTATGTCAGAACATGGACCATTATAGAAATTTTGTGCTGGGAATCGGTCCACTCTTGTGTTAGCCCCTATACAACGGCACATATTTGGCATTTGGAGGATTTTTGTAACGTGTATTAACAAAATTTGGCTATAAGATTTCTACAGAAATCCCCCTATATATCAGTACCTCCCAATTTCGGTATTTTGGTGAGTTTGAACTCTCTTTTCAACCAAATTGGCTATAATGTAGTATATAGAATTCTCATTGGGTAACAAATATACCCGCCAAAAATTGTCGGTCTTGATACACTTTTATGGATAACCTATTATTATTTTTTGGACAAGTTTTTAAACAAATTTGCTGCCATTTGGATCTCATTGGGATTCAAATCTTCCTACCAAAAATTATTAGGAACCCACCATATAAAACGTATTGAAAGATAACAGTTATTTCAGGAGGATATAACAATTTCGGTCCGATCTAATATAAATTGATACATACATGTTTAACAATTCCGACCTTTGTGTTGGAAATACATATTCGGAAGTTAAAAAAAAGAAAAAATATGGAAAAGAAAATTATATTTTAAACTTATCTAATAATGCAACCACAGTGAAAGTAAATTTTTCAAATTCTCTGTTTTTTGGCAAACCCTATTTTAGGTCAAACCAAACCAGGTTCTTGTTTCTGTCGTTATTCTAAATATTGCACCCTTATTTGTATATATATCATATTCTGTTATCATTAATCTACAAGTCTTACTGTCTGTAAGCCATTAACTCGGAATAGTGCATCTGATGATGTGAGAGAAAGTGTCCTGATGATGAGTGATGTTGCAGAGGAGAGGGTCATGATGTATGATCGGTTGACGGTGAAGAATTCGGATGCTGTTGTTGTTGCGCCTGCTGCTGATGATGCGGATTTAAATGTTGTTGGGAATTCATTGGCTGAGAGGAACTAGTGCTGCTACCACCACTTCCACTTCCATACAACAAATGTTGATTTACAGAGCCATCTGTTGTGGATTGTGGTATTGGTGACGGATTATTTCGTAAATCCTGTTCATTAGTGTTGTTGTTATTATTACTGCTGTTGCCGTATATATTGGAAGCTTTTTGATTTGTTAGTAGGGGTGAACGAACTGTTGTTGCCACTGGTGGTGTTATCGATTGTGGTGAATGTGATTCGGATGAGGGCCGACGTCCCATAAATGGATTCAGTCCATTAAACGAGCTGGCTGCTAGTAGGTGAGGTGATAGGTGGGGGAAACCGGGTAGTCCAGGAAGACCTGAGAAGAGTAATGGATTACCACTGTGTTGCATTAGAAATCGTGGATCACTCATAAAGGCCGCTGTGGCATCGGGAAATGTAGGCATTGCCGTTTGCTGAGCCGGGGGGAAATGTTGTTTGAGAGCTTCAAAATTCAGAGGCGGCAAACCATGGGCTCCCGCATATAGGCGTGCCAAAAATTCCGCCTGCAATGAGGTGGAAATATTATTCCCGGGTGGAGGAGCATTAAAATGCTTGCTATTATTGAGCATCATTGATTCGGGTAGAGGATCCAAGTTATGATTATCACTGGTTGATAATAATTTACGATGTAAATTTAAATTAGAACTATGCCGATCACGACTTCTTTTCGACGGGAAGGCTGCATTGCAGCCATCAATGTTGCACTTGTGATGCAACTTCAAATGTTCGTTTTGATAATGGGTTTTGAGGTGAAAGTGGTTTTGGAAAATCTCGCCACAGGCTGTACATTTCAATGGGTTATCTTTGTCAATGGGTACTTCGGCATCCTCGCTTATAAATTCTCCGCCATTTTGTTCATCCGCTGGTAATTGTTTACCTTCACTGGCGAGGGACTTGCTGGTGGGAGTGCTGGTGGTGGTTAAATTTTCAGGCAGATTATTATTATCTTCCGCCGATATGTTCAGTTTGAAATTATCTTCCATAAGTTCTTTTTTAATTCTCAAATAACGATTCTCTTCTTCGGGTTCGTCTGCAATCTGATTTTCACTGGCCATCTCATCTCTTGGCTCCTCTTTAATAACAGGCATTAATAGACCCGAATAACTTCCATTTTCTTTGGGATGTTCTTCTCGACTTTCATTGTTTGATAAATCTAAAGATTCTTTTACAGTCTCTTCTTCGTGCAATTCTCCCTTTGATTTCGCTAACGATTCCATATCACCGTCTTCCCGAGGTTCTAGTTTAACAGGAAGATTGCCTAACAAAGCGCTATGCCTATTTGTTTCACTGACTGATGTTGAGGGCGTCAACGGTGGTGAGGGTAATACTTTTGTGCTTTCCGCCGTTGGATCCTCCGTTTTACGACTTCGTTTTGTCAAATCCAACGACATGGGGTCATCCTCATCCTCCCGTGGTTCTTCTTTGATTTGTGATCGCTGCTCTTCGCCATCTCTCGTCTCCGATTTGATCGTTAAATCATTCGCCACATCATAATCATTGGAATTATCACAGGAATTTTCAGTTGATTGTACTGCACATCGCACGGGATTTTGATTCTTACGCTTACGTTTACTAGCGGAGTTGGTGGCATTCGATGTCCCATTTGAAGCATTGTGTTGGGCCGAATGTGCCGTCGATGAACCCTCATAGTCCTCTCTTACACTACACGAATCCGTAACACTTAGTGTATCGTCATTACTCTCGGTACTATGTCGTTCCACTGTGCTACGACCATCCTCAGCGTCGCCGTCATCTTTTTTGTTCAGATCCTGTTGTTTATCTTTGGTTTTGAAATACTCTGTGGGAGTTTTGGAATATAGTGAGCGATCGAAATGATCTCGGCTATTATCACCACCACCCATTGTTGAAGAGCTCTCATCGGCTCCTGTGTCTTCTATGCTAAAGTCTTCGGAATTTGTCTTATCCAGCATACTGTCACCTTCGTCGCCGACAACGACAATGCCCTCTCCATCATCGTCGTCATCATCATCGTCAATATCGCCAATATGAATACCACCATCCATGCCATCGTCGTCGTCATCATCATCTCCCATGACCTCAGAGATGGGCATTTGTCTGCCCTCATAGCGGCCCATAAGCGATGCATCCATATACGACCTTTGCATAAGTTCAGGGTTATATTTATGATCGCCTAAAGCACCCATAGGGTGATGACGCATATCAGGAGGTGGTGTCAGCATGGGGAAGCTTCCAAAGGGATTAAGGCCCGCCATCAATCCATTCGGTGGCTGTAACAGCAACGGGTGCGGTTGAGCACTACGTCCGTCGTGTGGAGATATTTTACGTCTTAAGTGTGGCGAATGCAACTTGGGATTGGGATTAGCACTGTGACGATTACGCGATCTGCGGGAACTGAACATCATATTACAACCGTCCACGGTGCATTTGTGCATTTCCCTTAAATGCACTGCTGAGAAATGGATTTTCAGTGCTCCCTTATCACAGAATGTCTTGAGGCAGACATTGCACTGGACACGTTTCTTTCCCGTTACGGGATTGATAAATTGCGTACCCAAATTGGCTGGCAGTGAGCCCCATTGCCGTTTGCCCGGTGAATGTGCCTTACGACCGGGACGTAATGCGGACGTTGATGACGATATACGTGAAAGTCTCTGGCTGTGGTTAGGGACTGCAGGCGCTTCATGTTGTAGGGAGTTGCGATGACTATGATTCGGATCTCTAAGATCTCGTTGACTTTGGTATTGACTTGGAGACTGTTGATGTCCCAGTGAGGTTGACGACGATGATGATGCAGCCGATGATGACTGTTGCGTCACAGCCACACTAGAATGTGAAGATTGTGACATACTGCGAGCCGGTGGTGTCCGTCTTGAGCCCGAAGAATCACGCAAATGATTCATGTCGGACATTTTCTGTTTATCCAGTTCAGGAGTCTTGGAAAGATGTGGTGGTTTTCCCATTGTCAGGGCAGGATTAAGACCGGGAAAATGCGAACTTAAAAAGCCATGAGGCATAGGGTTACCAGAGGCTGCGGCAGCCGCTGCTATAGCAGCAACTTGATTACTAGTTAATCCTGGAGGCAAACCCGCATTAGGCCCTGCACTACCAGAGGAGCCTGGTGAAGGTGGATGCAATTGAGGCAGCGGAGGTGGTGGTGGAAGATGGAAGGGTAGTGGATGACCCGACATTGCCATAGCATTGAAAAATTGATTACTCTGAGCAGCAGCAGCGGCGGCTGCTGCCACTGCGGCATTTTTCTCCGCAGGTGTGGTCGCCTCATTAATGCGACGCCTTGCTTGGGCCAACATTGCAGCCTGTTGAGCAGCTTGCTGCTGTAAATGTTGATGATGGGCCAGTTCACTGGGACTTAAGCGAGCCGGTGGTGGAAGACCAGGAAATGCTCCCAACGCAGCTGAATTGATTTTCCGAAAATCAAACGGCTGCATGCTTTGCAAGTGGTTCAATGGATTATGGGCCGAGGCCATTGTTGATGTGGGAGTGTTTGTGCCGGCGCCCGTACTGCAGGGAGCTGTGGATGAAGAATTACTACTATTGGAAGCACTGGAACTTTGTGTGGTACTGGTTGTGGTACTTGTCGCTGTCGTACCCCCACTACCTGCCGGCGAGGCTGGATTTCGAAAGTAGCTACCCATATGACCCGGAGGTGGAGCAAGACCTACACCGCCATGTGCTGTGTGACCACCATTGCCGGCCGCTGCAGCTGCTGCAGTTAATTTTTGTTGTAATTGAAATTGCATTTGTGCATGAGCCATGGCGCTTAAATGCATATTCATGGGATGTGCAGCAGCTCTGGGTGGCGAAGGTCGCCGACTTGGTGACATAACCATGGAGGAGCTAACCGATGTGGGTGATGAATGATGAGGACTGGCAGCGGTAGCAGCAACAAATTGATGGTGAATATTGAAGGTGGGGTTGGGGGCGGGGGTGCTGCACTTGTCAATATATTCGTGTTCGAAATTCGTGCGTTGAGAAGCTAATTGTTGTCGTTGTTGGGCTTCTAGTTGCAGATGCTGTTGATGTTGCTGCAACTGACGTTCGTAGCTGTAGGCCAATGTTGCCTGTGCATGCGCATGCGCTTTTTTAAGATATTCCAATTCGAAGTCGGGCGTCTGGTTAAGGGTCGGCAACGATGATGAATGTTGTGTTGTGGCCGCTGAATGTCGCTGTTGGAATCCGTTCAATGAGGTGTACTGTGGTTCGTGATGTTGCTGCTGGTGATGGTGGGATTGATGCTGTTGGTAATGTTTTTGTTGATGTTGCTGATGCTGCTGTTGATGTTGTGGTTGTTGTTGTTTTTCTTGATTAATATTCATTAAAACGATATTTGCTGTTAGCAATTTTCTGCAAGACTAGAAATGTTGTTGCCGTAGTTGTTGTTGTTGTGTTTGTTCGTTGTATTATTTTATGGTATTGTTTTTGCTGCTGATGCTGCTTTTGTTTAGACTGTTGTGATTGTTGGTTTTGAGCAATATTTAAAAATTCTATGAATTGTTTAGTAGTTAGTGTAACCGCAATCAGCATTTTGTGTGTTGCAGTTCGAGGGGAGGAGGTATCCTAATACTGCCTTGTAAAATTTGTGTCCACAGGATAAAATGATATCTGAAAAAAAGGAAATAGAAGAGCAAATAAGTGGAATGTAATGCAGAGTTTGTTTCTTTTAATAAAAGAATTGTAATATTTACGAACTAAAAGAAAGTCGGTTAATCCTTGTTTTCATCGGCGGTAATCGGTTATTTTTTATCAGATCTTGTATAGTCGACCATGCTTTACCCCCATAAAAATTTACTCAACACTTTTTGTGCTTTTACTGAGCTGATTTCATTTGTTTATCCAAAGTGTCTGTAATTTTTTTTTTTTCGATTTATTAACCGCATGTATTACATAGCCCCTATAAAAATACCCCGCCATTTCAAATAGCTTGAAGGTCCTAGCCATAGTTTTCAACATAATCCCAATTTAACTATTTTAAGATGCAACCAGTAAGGAAAGTAGTAAAGTCAGACTGGGCCGACTATATAATACCCTTCACTTTGGGTATATTCTACATATGTATACGAAAAGACGTCCCCTTTTTGAAGGAATTTTGCCATGAAATTGAACGAAATTAAAATGTGATGTGTGTGTCTTTCTGGAACCAGTGCTAAATTTCATTTCGTTCGGGCAAGTTTAGATTCGTTTGCACACAGTGGGACAGATTTGTGTAAATCGATTTAAAGCAAACTTGACACACGCTATTCGGTATGCTGCACTGTTAAACATTTAATCTCAATAAATAAGTCGAAATTATTTATGGATGCTACGATATATCTATATCTGAACCGATATGAAGCACACTTGCCAGAGATTAATTTATATTAATTTCAGTACGTTGTGTCGATCAGCCCAGCTGTGGATCTTAAGTGCACAATTTACACATCATTCTACATTTAATTCAATGAGCTATGCCAAAGTTCGTGCAAATCGAATGATTTTCAGAGACTTTGGAGCACCATTTACCTAAAATCGGGCGAAACTATATATGGTAGCTATATCCAAATCTGAACCGATTTTCACGAAACTTAGCACACATCATTCATTACGCTGTGCCAAATTTCGTGCAAATCGAAAAATATATAGGGACTTTGGTAGACCATTTACCTAAAATATATATGGGAGCTATATCTAAATCTGAACCGATTTCCACGAAACGTAGCACACATCATTATAGACCGTATTCATTACGCTGTGCTAAAATTCGTGCCAATCAAAAGATTTCCAGGGACTTTAGTGGACTATTTACCTAAAATCGGGCGAAACTATATATGGGAGCTATATCTAAATCTGAAACGATTTTCGCGAAACTTAGCACAAATCATTCTAGGCTTAATTCAGTACGCTGTACCAAATTTCGTGCAAATCGAAAACTATTTAGGTACTTTGTTGCACCATATACCTTAGCTATATCTAAATCTAAACCGATTTTCACGAAACTTAGCGCACGTCACTCTAGACTTAAATTAATACGCTATGCCAAAATTCGTGCAAATCAAATGATTTTCAGGGACTTTGGTGCACCATTTACATAAAAATTGTACGAAACTATATATGGGAGCTATATCTACATTTGAACCGATTTTCACGAAATTTAGCACACGTCATTCTAGACCTAATTCAATACAAAATTTCGTGAAAATCGAATGATATATATAGGGACTTTGGTACCCCATTTACTTTAAATCGGACGAAAATATATATGGGACCTATATCCAAATCTGAGCCGATTTTTTTCCAATTTCAATAGGGTTCGTCCTTGGGCCAAACAAATGAGCTCTGCCAAATTTCATCCAATTCGGATTATAAATCGACCTGTACTTTTTTTACAATTTAACATTGACATACGGACGGACATGCATATATCGACTCAGAAAGTGATTCTATGCATATTCTCAAAAGGAACCATGGGTCTATCTCGATCATTTTTGCCTGTTACAAACATATTCACAAAGACATAATACCCTGTACCACAGTGTGGTAAAGGGTATAAAAATTGCAGTAATTTGAGATTTTGGGTTCCGATGAAGGCATGTGCCATTATAAGTTCATAATTTGAAATAGACACTATAAAACCGAGTCTACCAATTTAGATGTTTCTAAATGTCTTATATTAATATAAAATGTTTCACTTCAGACCAAGGTATAAAATATTTTCAGAAGGTATTCAATCTGTAAAAGGTCAGTACATTGCAGTTTTTTTTTAATTTCTAGAATTAATGGTTTAATTTTAAAAGTTTTTCCAAAAACATTATATATTATTCAGTTTTTGTATTCTACACCCTTTGACGCTTTACAAAAATGCTGCTTACAATCCCGCATAAAATAACTGTCTTTAATCGCATTAGGCCTGTTTTGGTTGTATTGTAAAGTTGACTCAAATCATGCGGACCTTAAAAGTGAGTTTTAAATTAGTGTCGAGATATAACAAAATGAATAAGATACTCTGTCAATATTGATGGCAATCACAACGAATGACTGAGTTGCAAATCAAACAACTTAAAAATATCAATACAATGTATCAGCAATCTCCAGGTGTATATTATTCTTCAGTTTTCTGGTATGGCATTTGTATTTCCATCCAAATGATAAAACTTAATTTTGCATACAAATCTTTCACACTGAATTTCCTCTCTCCCTCTGCCTCATCTCCTTGCTCTTTTTTAAATGTATATGACATCTCTGTGGCCACATCTACTACTACCACTACTCATCGATCGTATATCGTATTGCATGGTTTGAACCAGTCTCTGGTATGGTATGGTATGGCTTTATTGGAGTAACTGACAATTAAATTGCTGTCACTATTTATGGCATGTCAAAAGTGTCAAAATGACATTTTTTATTACGTCGCATAAAGTGGTTTCAGGTGATGCGAAATTTGAATAACTAAAGAGAGAAAAAACGTTCTTCAACATTTTTGATTTGTTGTCATTGTATTGGTTTCTATAGTTAGTTTCGAGTTCGAGGTGAGCGGTATTGTTTGATATTCAGGTTGATTGAGCTTAAGCTGTTAGCCATAATTATTGTTGTGGTTGTTGTTATTGTTGGCTATATCCAACATTTCAAAATCTCACGGATTACAAGTAGATTGTGTCGACAAAGCAGATAAAACAGAAACGAAGCTTTTTCCAATTCATTGGAACCAACAAAACAAACCGCCTGAGAATGGTGTTTAGTGTGTGTCACACTCGTTCCAGAAGAACGACATTGTTAATATCCGATGTTAGCTGGGAATGCCAATATTTGGGTCGTGGCATATATGAATATAGCATAGGAACGTCACAAAGATATTCTGAAGTAAAGGAAATGTATACATAATAGAAACGCCTGATGACATTATCAATGGAGTTATTCAACAACCAAACGGTTGATCTTTAGTTATTTATTACCAACTTCGTTGATATGGTGGGACATTCCTGTTCGAATACGGTCAGCTAAAACCGTTGTCATTAGAATGAACATCACCAGCAGGAGCAAAAAAAAAAAGCAATCATAATTTAAATATAGACAATTCTTTATGGAGGACAATTCAGAGAAACAATTCAAATATGTGGATGACCTACGATGTGGTTTCATACTAACTGAAGAAGTTAGGAGTACAGCAAGAGTTTTACACTGCGATTCCGATATGATAAACCACAACCACTTCGATTAATAAATAATTAATTCAACTGAAAACCTAATAATACCGAAAATGGATCGGAACTTTTTTGTGTTGCCTATATCAAAACTACGATTTTCCGCAAAAATTGAGACAATATTCCGAAATTCGAAATTATAACCACTATTTTGGAAAAATGCTGCTAAAACATTTGAACTAATGACAATGTGGCGCTATCATTATACGGGAAAACATTGACATATAGAAAAAAAAACAATGTACAAGTCGCTAAAGCCTTTTTATGATGCCGTTATATGGGAGCTACGCTAAAACGTAATTCAATATTTATCATTTTTGATAATTCGTTGCTGAATGAGAATCCCTAACATTAATTAAAACCCAATTCTGTTGACGCTAGAAAGGTTTAAAATACCGAATATAGGTGGGTATTTGGGGGATAACTTAAAGCAGCCATATATATCCCATTTTCATTACCAAACATCCTAGAATTAGTAACAATTCCTGTCAATAGTGATTTCAACAGATATGCGAACATGGCTAGCATTTCATTCGGATCATGAAAATGTATACTTTATTTGTGCGTATGTTTGTAACAGGCAGAAAGAAACTAGATAGACACATGGTTCCTTTTGAGAATATGCATAGAATCACTTTCTGAGTCGATTTAAATTGTAAACAAAGTACAAGTCGCATTTACGATCCGAATTGGATGAAATTTGGCACAAGTCACTTATTTGGCCCAAGGACGAAACCTATTGAAATTGGGAAATCGGTTCAGATTTAGATATAGCTTCCATATATATTTTCGCCCGATTTAATGTAAACGGTCCCTAGATAACCTTCGATGAAAATCGGTCCAGATTAAGATATAGCTTCCATATATTTCCGTCCGATTTAAGGTAAATTGTACACCAAAGTCCCTATATATCTTTCGATTTGCACGAAATTTGGCATAGTGTACTGAATTATGTCAATAATGATGTGTGAAAATCGGTTCAAATTTAGATATAGCTCCAATATATATTTTCATCCGATTTAATGTAAATGCTACACAAAATTCCCTATATATATATATATATATATCGATTTTCACGAAATTTGGTATAGCGTACTGAATAAAGTCTAGAATGATGTGTGCTAAGTTTCGTGGAAATCGGTTCAAAGTTAGATATTGCTCCTACATATATTTTCGTCCGATTTAATGTAAATGGTAGATTTAGATATAATATAAAATTTAGATATAGCTCCCATATTTATTTTCGTCCGATTTTACACAACATTGACACAAAATTTTGCACAATGTTTTGAAGTTAGTATAACCTAGAAATTAGATATAAATTCTGCACCAAATACCCCCAGGTTGGTCCGATTGGCACAAAATTTTGCCCAACGTACGGAAGATAATATAACATAAAGTGTGACAAGTTTTGTTCCAATCGGTTCGGATTTAGATATAGTTCTTAGATATCGTTTCGTCCGATTTTAAATAAAAGGTGCACAAAAGACCCAAAGTTAGGTCGTTTGCTACAAAATGTTACACAACGTACTGCAATTAATATTGCCTAACGTTTGTCAAGTTTTGTAGGAATCGTTTTCGATTTAGATATAGCTGTCATATATGGTTTCGTCCGATTTTAGTTAAATGGTACACCAAAGACCCAACATTAGGCCGATTGACACAAATTTTTGCACAACGAACTGAAATTAATATAACCGATCATGTGGAAAGTTTTGTTGAAATAAGTTTAAATTTGGATAGAGCTACCATATATATTTTCTCCCGATTTTAAGTAAATGGTGCATAAAGAACTCAAAACCTGTGACAAGTTTCGATGAAATGGGTTTAGATTTCGATATGGCTTTTATATTATCATACTTATCATCAAATAATCAACGGGTGTCCGATTTCTATTTGTTTTAAATTGATTTACATAATTTTATCCCATTGTAAGAAGCAATTCTATATATGACCAAATGTAAAATTTAGAATAGGTTGCAGAGTGACATGTTTATGGATCTAATTTCATTGTACTGGTCCTTCAAAGATGCGACTTCTGTTAGGATTCACCTGTTGAATATACCCAAAGTGGTGAACGGTATCATATAGTCGGCTCCGTCCGACTTTACTTCTTTCCTTACTGTTTTTTTTTTATGTATTTAATATACTTTCCCCCTTTTGTGGGAGGTTATAACAAGTAAAAACGTCCTTAAGTTCGACCGGGCCGATTTTTTGTGATTTTTTTTTTGTGTCTCGTGATATGGGGGCTATACCAAAACATAGAACAATATTGATATTTTTTTTTAGGAAGATTTGACATGATATCGCAAAATATCACATTAAAGCTATGTAATTGACCCGGAACATAGGCCAATATTGAATATTCAACCCAATATAAATTAAAAATGTAAATTACAGTCAATTTGCTTGAAACCGTGCTTTAACTCCCCAAAGTGCCGAATTTTTGGAGGTGCCATTTTGTGGTGACAGTAATAAAATTTGGACCATTACTATTTTCAATATATTTCATATTTTTCCTGACAGCTATAGCATCGCAATCAATATTAGGAGGTACCAATTGTTATAGTAAAGGGTAATTTTAATTGTTCTGTATAATTTCTTTATCTCTATATAGGGTACACTTCGTATCTATCATTAACGATCTTAATATAAGACACATTCTTTCAGATTATGGTTTTCTTCTTGACTTTTTGGTTTTTTTATTGTAGCAATAGCGTGACACTTTACGTCTATTGTGTCTCATCTCAAAAATCTACTCATCCATACGATGTCGCGCATGTTATGTTTATGCTCGGACAAAATAATACACGAACAACAACATCAACGACAGAAATGAAACTAAGATCCACTGGAATCTGTTCTCAAACACTTTGTGGAACATTGTCAAGTGGTTGAACAAAAAAGTGGTTGCCATGACATGGCAAAGGGTTTAGTGTGACGGTGATGGTTGGTGTTGTGGTACGGTCGCCGTTAGCGTGCAGTATGTTGCAGATAATATGCCATGACATTGGCTAGCAATATTTGAAGCGTGTAAACATAAATGTTGGCACCATCACAACCACTGGTCACTGGTCTGGTGGTGCTCAGTGCCCAGTCAAGACAAACAAATGGTGCGTAAAGGGCTACTTGATGGTTGGTGATGGTGATCGAGCCTATGACAAAACGACAGACGACAAGTAAACAAACACACATACCAATTGTTTGTGCACACACACGCACGTAGACGTATGAGTGTTGATGGTCGGATTGGTGTGTTGTTTTATACATTTTTACACATTTGGTGCGCCAGCCACGTCAACCAGGCTGGTATTTGTTTGTTTATTCTTTGTCAGAAGATTTATTTAACCATCGAACCTCTTACACTTGGCGTTCAATATTGTCAAGTGGTGTTTGTTCTGGAGATGTGTATAGGAAACTGGGCAAATGTCTGTATGGTTTAGTGGCATTGTGTCCATAGTTGACCATTCACATTGTATGCTCTGGAAATTGTCAAGTGGTCTTAGGTCGTTGTTGTCAAGTTGTTATTATTTTGTGTTTAATGTTTGATGTGTATGTGTGTGTTGGACCACTTTTGTCCCTTTTTGTCATTTCTAGCTTAAAGCGATAGTGTCATGTAGTCATGAATTTGTACATATACACTATGTGGTATATTCTGTGAAATTGGAATTTTCGAAGCAATCTTGGTATGTCACTGCAAATTTTTTATAAACAATTGCTCTGTTGTTCTTTCTAGAACATCAAACTTTGATTTCAAAATTAATTTCATTTTTCAATTTACACATAATATTAGTGTCATAATGACACTCACACAACCTCTAAATCCATCAATTTGTGTCGCATTTATGACAATTTTATGGCATGCTAACTAACGAATACTCTTTCCACACAAAACCTCGTAATACATACACACATAGTCGTATGTTGTATCTCCACGATTTCTCGATTTTCAGCTCAAAAACAATAGCTTGTAAATAATAATCACATACAACTAATTGCTTTTTCATTCGTTCAACTCAGCAATGGCAGCATGACTTCAAGCAATATGGCGTTGCGACTTTAGTTGCCATTCTAGTGTCATTTGTTAGTACAAACAAATTACGGGTCGCCATAATTACTCAAAAACAATTGTTGGGGAGAACAGTAACAAATTGCCTGCAAAAACAACATGTATGACTCGTGTCATTTTTGTAAAAGTATTTTTCAATCGTTAATTGATAATTGAAAAACCAGTAAGGAAAGTTCAATAGTCGGCCGGGGCCGACTATATGATGCCCTTCACTTTTTTGGGTAGATAGAACAGATATATAATCTTTGAAGGACCATTGAGATGGAATAGGGCGAAAAACTCCACATGGACATAACTGAACAACTGTTGCATACACCATTTGTTTTTTGTTATCACTATAAACTCAATTTAGTTCCCTCTGCCAAATGTCGTGTAAATCGAACAAACATAGGCTCATCGGCTCACTATTTACATAAAATCAGACGAAAATATATATAAGATCTATACCTAAATCTGAAAAATTGTGAGTTTGGTGTATCATTCACATAAAATTGGACGAAACTATATATGGGAGTTATATCTATCGGTGCCGACTATATGATACCCTTCACCACTTTGGGTATATTCAATAAATGAATGCTAACAGACGTCGAATTCTGCAACCTATATATATAGGAGCTATAATAAATCAGAACCGATTTTCAGGAAACTCTACACACATCACTCCAGACTAATATTAGTACACTATGACAAATTTTGTGGAAATCGAAATATGTATAGGGACTTTGGTACACCATTTACCTTAAATCGGACGAAAATACATATGGGAGCTATATCTAAATCTAAACCGATTCTTCCCGATCTATAGGGTTCGTCCTTGGGCCAATTAAGTGACCTGTGCCAAATTTCATCCAAATCGGATCATAAATCCGACCTAAACATTGTTAACAAAAATACATGGACGGACGGACAGACGGAAGGACATGCATAAATCGACTCAGAAAGTGATTCTATGCATATTCTCAAAAGGAACCATGGGTCTATCTCGATTATTTTTGCCTGTTAGAAACATATGCACAAAGACATAATACCCTGTACCACAGTGTGGTGAAGGGTATAAAAACAAGTAAAAACGTCGTAAATGTCGTCCGGGTCGATGTTGTACCCTCCACACTGTGGTGTAATTTTAAAATTCCGCAAATCGTTAAGGATCTATATATGGGGACTATGTAATTGTAAAATGTCTACTAGTATATTGTTTATGCTCTTATAAAATTAAATACCAGATACTCAGGTTAGTAAACTGGTCTAGGGACTTTTTACGTATTAATATATTAGTTTGACCTTTGTATTTATTAAAATTTTCCGGATATTTGTATATTCATCAGGAATCCGAAAGGCCACATTACAGACATTTTGGTGGCAATATGCGGTTAAAACCTAAATAACGGATAATGGGGCGGTGCGGTTGTATTAGAAGTATGTCAAAATATAGGCCTATATATTAAATTCTCTGCAAAAATGTTGGTGATCATGTCATATTGCAGCTACTTGGTTGGTGAAATGCCGTAAAAACAGTACACATTCCGAAAATGGTTTAGGGCATTTATATGCCTCCAAACTGCCGAAGAAATTCGATTAAAGTTGTTATGTAAAGAATGTATCATTGACGATGCTGAAAACAGGATGAAAACATTGTATCAGTGAATAAAATGACTTTGCATAGACGTCGAATAACTATCAGAGGTTAACGATAATATCGGCAATAAAGTCACGTTCATTCGAGTTGTGGGACATGGGGCACCGTCTTGCTTAAACCACATATTCTCCAAGTCGTATACTTCAATAGCTGCCTAAAAAGTCGGTTATCATATCGCTCATTTTCTGCAAGACCGACCTAAATTTATAATCGTGGTTATTGAGTTAATGATGCGGTATTGTTCGCTATATACGACTTCATGTTGTGTAAAAAAATCGAATCAATATATCATACATACTTGAAAACATAAAACGCATTTTCCGCAACATCAATTTTTATACCCTCCACCATTAAGTGGATTGTACATCAAATGCATATAATGGAACCCCCATTACTTGGTATTTTGGGGTATATGGGCAAGTTTTTTTAACCGAAATGGCTCTAATTTTGGTTAGAGGGTTTCTCGTAAGGTCTTTCCACTAATTGTAATCAATATTGGTTTACTTTTTACGGAATTCGCCATATAAAGCTACATCCCTAATTTCAGTATTTTAGGGAGCTTGGAAACGTGTTTCAACCTAATAAGGTGCAATTTTATGTTTTAAATTATCATTGAGTAGGAAATTGACCTACCAAAAATTATCGTATTTGGAAAAGTTTAGCCGCATTTTTCAATCGATGGGGCTGTAAATTGGTATAAAGAATTATGGAAGGCTTATTTGTATTGAAATTTGTGCGGTGTTTTGATATAATCCCACCTAAAAGTTTCGCTTCTATTTATACCCTCCACCATAGTATGGAGGTTATATTAATTTTGTCATTCCGTTTGTAACCCATCGAAATAATCATTAAAAAATTATTAAATTATTAAATTATTTGACGATTTACCCATTTGCGTCGGTCTATATGTTCGTCTGTCTGTTGAAATTACTCGAGCCTCTAAACGATAAAATAGATAGATCGCCAACATTTTACATAGAGTTGTCTTTTGTCTGCAGGGAGGTCATGTTCGAATATGGGACATATCGGTCCACGTTTACACATAGCTCCCAAATAAAGTTCCCCCCAATTCTTTTATTTATTTTTGGGCTCTTGAGCGCATTTTCAACCGAATTCGCCGAAATGTGGTACATTGGGTTCTTATTTGGTACTGAATTTCTCCACTAAAAATTATTGATATTTTCTGGTAACCCCCATATAAAGGTACCCCGAATTTCCAGTATTTTGGGAGTTTTGAGCGTACTTTTTTACCGCTGTAATTTAGTACTTTGAGTTCTTATTGGGTAAAAAATCGTTCCACTAAAAATTGTAAATACAGGTCGACTTTCTCAGGTAGTCCCCATATAAGCGTACACCCAATTTTCGGTATTTTGGGGATCTTAAGCTCGTTTTTCAACCGAATTCTCTGCAATTTGGTATTTTGTAGTCGTATATGGTAGCAAATCTCCCTCCTAAAAATTATTAATATTGACCCACTTTTAGAGGTTGTCCCCTTTTTATATTAATATAGTTAACTGATTTATTCCGCGTTTTGTACAGCCGTATTCCAACGTAGTACGGGGAATATTATGTAATCGAAAGTATAGAATTCTAAGACCATTTTGCCGATTTAGCCATCTGTTGTAATCATTCTACCTTCGGAGGATATCAATAAAAATCTAGAATATCAGGTTCGTGAATGAACTATATCGGCCAGCATTTATGCCTAGCCCCCATATAATGATACATATCGTTTTTTTGATAGTTTGGTATTTTGCGTGATGGAAAAGTGTTAGGTATAGCACCTCATATAATGATAACTGCAAATGTTCGGACGTTGGCATACAACATTTTTTTGCAGCAGCGAAAATTTTCATATTGAGCCCCACCCCCGAAATAAAATTCTGTGTACATTGGTGATGGCCTCATACAACTTTGCCCACTAAATTACAGTATTTTGAGGATTTTTGCACATGTTGTCTATATCTCAGTACTTATTCAACATATGTAACAACTTTATGTCTGATTATTGTCCTCTGACACTTAATTATAAAAAATAGTACCAAAAAGATATAAAAAATAGTATTAGTTAAAAAATTTTACAGTTTTGTAAAAAAAGTCAAATTTGCCGAATGTGCCCCAACCCGGGGTAGCTTCGGCATTTGAGGGGCACATTCGGTACCATAGTCATAGCCGGGTAATTGTCATCGCTATCAGTCGGGTTGAAATTCTGATCCTCTAAAGGCTCTATTTGGTTTTAATACGCCACACAATGTTTGAAGGGGCTTTATTTTCTAGCGGCGGACGTTTACATCTCAAGGTCGCACACATGATCAGAAATAGGGGTTTTCTATCGCATTTTCGTCAATACAAGCACGTTTGATCTTATATATGCAATTTCGAACCATATTAAAGGATTAGTTTTAAAGAGAAACTCAAAAACATTTTAAGGAAATAATATTGCACAATCTGTATATGGCCGAATGTGCCCCACTTTAAAATGCCGAATGTACCCCGAATGTACTTTTTATAGTTTTTTTTTCATTTTTTCGATCAGTTTTGTAAAAACATTATATTTTTAAATATTTCTATAATACACATCGTAGTTAACCACTTTTTAATAATATTGTCTTAAAAATTTAAAAAGTTTTATACACGAAATACTTACGAAATGGAATTGAAATATTACAGAAACATCTATAAAAATACAAAAACCTATGTATCTAAAAAAGCTTATTAGCTAGAAATTTCAAACTTTGTGTCAGTTATTTATTTCGATATTCGATACCTATGTATCGAAACTAGTGATGTACGGTGAGAGCTTCATATCGAAAACGCGATTGCCGAAGGTGCCCCAGTCTCCCCTACTATCGAATTAACAACGGTGATAGTCGTTCCATCATCGTTTTCAAGTAAGATAGGTAAATTTTATTTATTAACATATCCCTAGCTGGACAGGCCCATAAGCCAAGATAATTTTCTTGGATTTCAGGACCATTCCACATCATGATTTCTTGTTTTTACGGTATTATCGAAGGATGGTAATACGCTACGAGATGAAAACTACATCCAATTACTTTGAAGTGCACACCGCTGACATTCATAATTTCATGGGACTTTGCTTTTAAATTTCAACAGGAACGCTATGACAGGGGTTCAGTGTGCGAACTTACCAACCTAAATATACTGCTTTCGACAAATATTCAATCAATAACTTATGTAATTACAGCATACCCCTCAAGGTCCTATCCGCGATACAATGTGTTGTTGTGAAGGATATAGGGATCTTCACATAGTCTTCCTTAAATCAGGGAGAGGTTATTGTGACAATATATGGGTAAAATATAAATAAACGAATAGAATGCTTTCTGACTTACTTCCCTGGATGTCAGATCCCATGCATAAATTGCTTCGTCTTTCCATAATACCAAGCACTTTTGTGACATCTTTCTATCCGATCTACATGTCGTGCTGGTCAATATTCTATGTTTTTGCAAACAATATAATTGGTATGGACAAATAATTCTCCATCTTTGGATTTATTCTCAAATATATCGTTTCTTGGATAACTTTTTGTGTATGGAACCCTAGTTTAAATGGTTATAATATTCCCTTCATTTCAGGTCACTGACCATATTTTCTTACCGTCCAATTGTCTTCGAGTGTCACCGAATGCCACACAAAATCCACTTTAACATAAGTGGCATTTTGTTACCTATTGCCACCAAATAAAAGTAACTTATTTATTTGAATAGCAAAAATAGACGACTTTCGGCTATTGTTTACTTTGGTTTCTTTCATTTATATGGACCAAAAGAAATTTGTCACATCATGTTTGTTGTTATTATTATTACTATTATTTCAAAATATTTTCTCCACTAACGTCACATGACGACGAAGATGATGATGGGCACTTGTAATATGTCCCAAGTGTTGTTTCTATGGCACGATTTAATACTTTACTGGCTGTCGCCTCATGGAGCATAGTGTGAGGTCCAAGTCCTTAAATGAATGCTATTCTTTGAAATTGTTATGGGAAAAACACTTAAGTTGACAAAAACGACTTTGGCCAAAGGGCCAGCTAGACGACGATGGCCATCGAGACAGACAATGACACATTTAAAACGGTATTCATTGGAAATGAATATCGCCGGTTTGTATCGACTTGGGTCAGTCATTTCCTTATGTGTGTTGAGGTAGGTATCTTTCGTATTTTTGAGTATAGACAATTTTATACAGTTTGTTATGTGGTTTAAAGGGTCATCTCATTGTTTTCAAGAGAAATACATTTTGTTTTGCAGTCATGCATATAAACCAATTGATCCTATAACCTCAAAATTAGTTACATATCTTAATGAAATTTCATTATCATGGGAATAATTAACAAAAATGGTATAATGCGTAACTTATGGAGATATTAATTAAAATGTATATTTGAATATAATTTGGGTATTTTTTATGGTAGAAGGAACTAGAACAAATATTTCCTTATTTTAGTATTACCGTTAATTGAAAAAGACTTCCTCAGCCAAAATACTTGGTAGTTTTAAGGTTTGGTATTCAGTATTCTTGGAAGGTGGAATAATATTTGAAAATAATAATCTACTATATTTTTTTACATAACCCCATATAAAGATATAGAACGATGTTGGGTACATTGAATGCCTATGAGATACCAAGTAACGGCTCTGAAGGCTTTAACATGACAAGGTCCAGGCTTATCTTGCCCTATCCGTTCAGAGGTGTTTAAAGCCATTTCTGGGTTCGGGATTCCTGCAAAATGACACAGTGTGTACCAAACAACACATACTACTCACATACGCCGATGGCATCGATAGAATATGTCGAACATTGCGGACGGTAACAGCCCCATTTTTAACAAATTGAGAATAGGTCTGCCAAAGTGTGTCTGGCAGTAAATGTAGAGAAGACCAAGCTGATAGTATAAACGAACTACAGCTTCGAAGTAGTTAACGATTTTATATACCTTGGTACCGCCATAAAAAAACTAATCACATCAGTTTCTAAATTCAGAGAAGGATAGTGTTAGCCAACAGATGCTACTATGATCTAATTAAGCAGTTTTACTTGCGCAAGCAGATGGGAGATGAGTGTTTGAGAGAAAATTTCTCCGAAGGATTTATGGGTCGATCTGCGTTGACGGTGAATATCGTCGTCGAATGAACCATGAGTTGCACTATTTATTCTCGCACATCGACATAGTGAGACGTTTCGCGCTGCAGCGGCAGAGGATACCCCTGCAGAAAAGTCATATAAAAGCGAGCCAACTAATGGATCACGTAGAAGGGGAAGGCCAAGAATTAGATGGAAAGATCAAGGGAAAGAGAACATTTTGAAACACGGTCTTTAAAAATGGGAGCTGCGTGCAAGACCGACGCGCCTGGAAATCATTATACCCTAAAAGTTTGTAACGCCGTGAAATATTGGTCCTACACCCACCTTTAAGTATAACTATCTCGACTTTAAGTATAATGTCTCGAGCTGAGTCGATCTATACATGTGTGTCCGTCCGTCCGTCTGTCCATTATAATTTGAAAACACGATACAGGCAACAGTTATAGACGAATCTTCACGAAATTTGGCATGTAGGATGGGTTCTGCCCAATGAAGACCCCTATTGTTTTTGGTAAAGATCGGTTAATATTTAGGGGATGAAATGGGCCAAAAACTGTATTTTTGTCTGACTTTCTGGTCGCTCCTTAGGCCGCAATTTTGGCCCAAACATCGCGAATTTTTACATGGAGAAGGGGATCGGGCCATAGAATAGCTTGCCTATTTTGATGAAGATAGGTCAGAATTTAGCGGGTAAATGGGTAAATATATACGCTATAGGTCACAGTTGAAAGCCTAGCATCACAACACAACCCATGGTGAAGGGAATCTTGACAAGTAATTAGAAGAGCTGTACTGAATATTGTATTTATTGACCTCTAGTCGGTCAAGAGGGTGCAAATATTGCTCTGAATATGGAACCACGCAATGTTAGATTTTCGTGGAAGTTGTGTAGGGTATCAACACATGTTCTGCCACAAGCCAGCTAAGTAAGTAATTAAAAATGCCTGTGCAATGGTGAAGTTCGGTTCGGCCCAACCTTACGACACATTTTCATGTGATTATTAATACATATACTCAATTTTATAATAACTGAATTACTCTTCTTTCAAAAGTATTTATATTTACTTTTTGTCTTGATATATTTACGATCTACATCGTAACTCATAAAAGAAATAATATCTTTGAATGTACGCCATAAAGTTTAAAAGAAGCGACATATACAATTGACAATTCTACTAAACCTAGACGACTTTCTGATTTTATTGATCACATTTGTAAGTTTTGTGTGAGAACCGATTTACAGCGGAATTGTCATTAAACGCTTTATGATTATTTTATTAAATTATACATCCTGACCTATGCGTTTCAAATTCTATTTTATATCTTCTGGCATACATTCATATTTATTTTATTGATTTCAAACGATTTAAATATGAAAGGTGACGATATCACTAATAAACAGTTTATGATTATTTTGCGCTAAAAGATCAAATGATCAAATACATTGAAGACAAGAAAATCGGTTTAATCTGCATTTTATTGACAATAATAAAACAATCGCCAGTGGCCATATAAACCATGTTTGATACAAAAACAAACAAAACACAACACTCAAATAAAAAATTAAAACAAAGTAAGCAAAAATTATTCCACAGATTAATTCATATTAAAACTCCAACAAAAAAGACCAAAGAACGGAATGATTAAAACCATATAATTTGTTAGGATCAAATGCCGCAACACCCTAAGCGACACAACGAACAACATCACATTAAATAAAGCATTATGGCAACCAACACCTGGGTATGGTTGGTTGGTGGTCACATAAAAATAATTTTCCAAAACAACAAAAGAAATCTTCAACAACAGCAGCTCCAGAAACAACCCATAAAAAGTGTCAACTATAATGGAGAGATTTAACACACAATTTGTATACAAGGTAATCTAACATGCCAGGCATTTAAAATCCCCCGTCTTTGTTTACTTGAGGTGTTCTACTTATGGCAGTTATTTCAGTTTTTAACCTCTTTTGGTTTGATGGTATTATTTTGTTGTTGTTGTTGAGTTTGAGAAATGTTTTGTTATGTTAATAAGCGCGGTATAAGGCTTTTAATCTCAGTGAACATCACATTAAACCAAGTTTATGATCACAAACTCACACACACTCACACATAACATTCGATATCAGATCAAAATCACCATGTTAGATGAACACTTTCATTAGTTCCACTGAACATCATCCGCAACTAATGACATAGTATGGCCAACAACACCATAATACCAAAATACAGACATTAACAAAATAAAACTGGAGTAGAGAAGCAAACACTAACTGCAATGAAATTCCAGAACAGTTTAAATGACTAGATGGTATTTGTATTCAATAAGTATTTATGTAAAATGGAAAAATTATGAAAGTATGTTACAATATCATTATAAAAACCAGTGAGCGGAGCAGTATAGTCGGACGGGGCCGACCATACGATACCCTACACAACTACCACGAACTCTAACTTTCTGAGGATGTTTATTCCGAGTCTGAGTAATATTTCGTGATATTTGCCCCCTCTTGTCCGATTAGAGGTTAACAACACCTCTTCCTTACTATCTTCGAATATTCAGTACAGTCCTTCTAATTACTTGTCCAGATTACCTTCACGGTGGGTTGTGTTGTGATTTTTGGATTATACTCTACTCGAAAACACAAAAAAAAATTATATTCTCCGTCTATTTCATCCCAAAATTTTAATCTGATCATCACCGAAAATTATAGGCGTTGTTCTTGACCATAACTGGAACCTCATGAACAATTTCAAAGCCATCAGCGCGATATTTCTCCCTCTAATGTGGTAATGGGTTACTAAATAATATCTGAATACGTAAGCACCTGTACCTGAATACGTAAGCACCTGACTGTAACTCCCACATCTGAGTAGATACATCACTATATTTGGTATCAATTTAAAGGCCAACCACTCCTCTTGGATATGCTATCAACTCCTGGGGTCTACATCCTCCAGGAGTAAATATATATGCCATAGAATACAAATTTTGTCATTTTTCACACAAAAGTCAGGGTCCATTTGACCCGCTAAATATTGACCGATCTTTATCAAAACATGCATGCTTATCTCTGGCCCGATCCCCTTCTCCATGCAAAAATTCGCGGTGTTTGGGCCGTAATTGCGGCCTCTGGAGCGACCAGAAAAACCGACAAAAATTTAGTATTTGGTCCATTTCATCCCCTAAATATTAACCGATCTTTTCCAAAAACAATAGGGGTCTTCATTACAAATTATAATGGACAGACGGACGGACGGACGGACGGACGGACACACATGTCTAGATCGACTCAGCTAGTCGCGATATGACGATCGGTATACTTAAAGGTGGGTCTAGGACCAATATTTCGCGGCGTTACAAACATTTGGGGCTGCACAAAGCTATAATACCCTGACAACATAGTTGTGTAGGGTATAAATATGAGGGAATGGGAATATTGATATATAGAAAATTTATTTTGAAAATGAACAATATATTGAAACAAGGAACGACGATGTATACGAGGTCTGATAGAAAAAGTTGTGTATAGCTGACATTAAAAACAAATCACTATAATTCCACTGAATACATCTAGAAAAAGCCAAGATTGTTTTGCCAATTAAATTCAAAGGAATTTTTTCCTATTCAGATGAAAGTACGACATTGAAGAAAATTGATTTCTTCAAGAAAATTAATACGCATATGCTGATACTGTCACAGCTACATATTACGCTTTAGGAGGAGAATTATGCAAGCAATTGACAATATTGTGAAGAAATTCTAAGAGTTAAAAATATTGTTCCGCTCAATCGCTGCCGAAGACCTAAATATATTGATTCGTCGTCGTTCTCAGAAAATATGACTGTCATACGTCACATTATGTCTTTGTGCATATGTTTGTAACAGGCAAAAATAATCGGGATAGACCCATGTTTCCTTTTGAGAATATGCATAGAATCACTTTCTAAGTCGATTTATGCATGTCTGTCCGTCCGTCCGTCTGTCTGTCCATGTTAAATTGTAAACAAAGTACAGGTCGTATTTATGATCCGCATTGGATGAAATTTGGCACAGCTCATTTGTTTGGCCCAAGGACGAACCCTATTGAAATTGGGAAAAAATCGGTTCAGATTTAGATATAGCTCCCATATATATTTTCGTCCGATGTAAGGTAAATGGTGCACCAAAGTCCCTATATATCCTTCGATTTGCACGAAATTTGTCACAGCGTAATGAATAAGGTCACAAATGATGTGTGCAAAGTTTCGCGAAAACCGGATCAGATTAAGATATAGCCCCCATATATATTTTCGTCCGATTTAATGTATATGATCCACTAATTTACCTGGAAATCTTCTGATTTGCACGAATTTTGGCATAGTGTACTGAATTAAGTCTAGAATGATGTGTGAAAAGTTTTGAGAAAATCGGTTTAGATTTAGATATAGCTCCCATATATAGCTTCACCCGATTTTACGTAAATAGTCCACTAAAGTCCTTGGAAATCTTTTGACTTGCACGAAATTTGGCACAGCGTAGTGAATAAGGTCTGGAACGATGTTTGCCAAATTTCGTGAAAATCGGTTCAGATTTAGATATAGCTCCAATCAGCAACGTACACAGGAATTCATTTCGGGGGGGGCCCGGTAGTACAAAATGAAAAAATTCGCTGTTGCAAACATAAATTTACTGTGAAAAAAATTCATTTCGGGGGGGGCCCGGGCCCCCCGGGCCGCCCCCCTGCGTACGTCCCTGGCTCCAATATATATCTTCGTCCGATTTAAGGTTAATTGTTTACCAAAGTCCCTATATATCTTTCGGTTTGCAAGAAGTTTTACACAGCGTACTAAATTAAGTATAGAATGATGTGTGCAAAGTTTTGAGAAAATCGGTTTAGATTTAGATATAGCTCCCATATATAGCTTCGCCCGATTTTAGTAAATAGTCCACCAAAGTCCCTGAAAATCTTTTGATGTGCATGCAATTTGGCACAGAGTTATGAATAAGATCGAGAATGATGCCTGCCAAGTTACGTGAAAATCGGTTCGGATTTAGATACAGCTCCCATATGTATTTTCATCCGATTTAAGGTAATTGGTGCACCAAAGACCCTATAAATCTTTCGTTTTGCACGAATTCAGGTATAGGGTACTGAATTAAGTCTAGAATGATGTTGCTAAGCTTCGTGAAAAGATCCATAGCTAGGTCGATTGACACATCGTGCTGGTGTTATATAAATTATTCTCTGGCAAGTTCCCCTGAAATCGGTTCAGATATAGATTTATAACAAAACGCGTCGTCTGTTAGGATACATATGTAAAATATACCCAAAGTGGTGAAGGGTATCATACAGTCGGCCCAGTCCTTACTGGTTTTCACTACTTTCCTTACTGGTTTTCATTTAGATCTTCACTGAAACCAGCTTACCAATCACAACAGTGTATATGCCTGGAATGAGTGCTTAAGGTCGGAAATTTTTCGAACAAAATTTTCTTCAGCAATGAAGAACATTTCTTACACGGTGGGTATGTTAATAAACAAATTTGTCGTATATGGGGTTCTGAGAATCGTCAAGTAATTGAAACGCGTAAAAACGATATTAAGTTCGGCCCGGCTGAACTTTTTATACTCTCCACCATGAGGATGACAATCAAATATTTTAAATTAATAGGGGCTACTTGGAAAAAAAACTCTTGTTATGATGTATGAGACTATATTGAAACGGAGATCAATATTGATATTTTTTGGTAATGAGATTTGACAGACAATGAGAATACAAAATACCATATTACAGCCAATATTCCGGAGATGTGGTGATACCGCCATGAGAACCCATAATACCAAATTACATCTAATTTGATTGAAAAACGTGTCAGAAATATTCATATTGGGGGTACCATATTCTGGGGGCTATCCTTAAACGTGAATCAATATTTATAATTTATAGTACAGAAATGTGCTATGCAATGAGGACCCAAAATACAAGTTCAGTTGAAAAATGTGTCCAAAATCCCCAGAGAATTGAATATTGGGGGTACCGTGGTACGGGGGCTATTCTTTCGTAAGCTCAATTTCGGCGTTCGTCATGCAACAAGTACTTGGTTACGAAATCACTTTTTATACCCTATTAAGAATACATATTCTAGTTAGATGTAAAATTCTATGTCAATATCGTAAAATTCTCCCCTAAACGAATAAATATTTGGCTCGCTAAAATTTTGCAGGTCAAGCATCATGATAAGGGGATTTTCGATATTTGAGAACTTTGATGCACTTTCTTAACGAATTGGTCTCACTCTGAAACGTTGGGTACAAACGTTATTAGTATAGGTCAACATTTTGGTATTGATAGTGATATCAGTAATTTCAGGTATTTTGAATATTTTCTCCACTATTGACGTCTGCACAGGTTTTCCGCGAAGTTCGAAATGGTTTGATACCAAACCGGAAATCTAATCCTAGCCGCTAGCAAGGAAGTGTATGAAAGATTTAAGCTCACCTTTGAGGTTTATTATTTGCTCTGCAGGGTTGTCGGCGAGGAGGAACCCTCTATATTGTCTGCTACCCAAACTTTCGGTATTCCAATACAGAGATTGGGTTTGTTCTTTCGCTTTCGAATTGGAATTTGAGCCCCTTCTTCTCTTTTAGTTATTATTTTACTTTTATTTGAGTTTTTATAATACTGAAGGAAACCATATCTTTTGAAGTTTATCGAAGCGATATCGATTATTACTCAAGATCGTTGGTATAAGACGTGGAGTGTTTCGTCGGTAGATATGTTGGATTCTAAGTCGATCTAGCCCTCTGTGATTATTCATTAGTACTATTTTTATTCCTACCTGGTTAATAGTAAAAAATGTCACCCTAGATAAATGTGGGCATATGAATGAGGGTTTCTTAGGATGTATACGATATCCGTTCTCGATTTTTGGCTAATGTGACCCTCTAAGTATTGATCATTTTGTAATATTTCACACAATAGTCTTGGTCCATTTTAGCCGCTAAATACTGGCCCGTATTCATAAATGCTTTTTCGTTGGCTATTGAGAATTTAGTGATGTTTGTAAGCGACCGGAAAAAGAGACAACAGTAAAGTTGTTGGTCCATTTTACCCCCAAAAATTAATGGATCATTTCCTAAAGTATTAGGGGCTTCTTGAACCGGTTCTATGCAAAATTTCATGGCGATTTGTCCATAACTGTGGCCTGTATCGTGTTTACAAATTTTTATTAGACTTACCTATTCCATATATGACGAAACCGTATAACCACACAAAGCTATAATACGCTGACTCTCTCTCTCTCTCTTCACAAAATGCTCTAAATCTAATGATCGGATTCTGGTTATTTAAGATTTTAATTTGTAAGATTTATTTAGAATTTCGTATGGATTTGATTTTATTGAAGAAAATTTCCATTTTATCTGACCCCTAGTGTTTAATTGTTATTGTTGTTGCTGCTGGTGAAGATGACGGTTTTGGGTTGGACAAGCTTAAACTAATTTTGTTGGGTGTTTTAATTTGTAGTGATTAAAGAGATTAAAGTCGTTTTTCGGTAGCCACATAAATTTATCATAGGAGCCGGCCGACCTCACAATAGGCACCCAGTCACAGAGATAACTGTGTGATTTTTTTTTTTAAATTAAATTACAAATGAAATAAATTTTATAAGATGTCCATGGTGGTGGTCGTTAAATCACAAACCAAAGCAGCAGCAACAACAACATGACCCCTATGTATGTGAAATGAATTGGTGAAGCTTTCACAGTTTACCCGAAACATGTTTGTATGTATTTGAATTTATTGGTATGTTTCTTCTTATGGTTTCCCAGAAATAGACGACGACAATATGTCTCCTAAATTGAGTTTTTTTTTGGTGGGTTCGACTTTAGCCTTAGGTTTGAAATATACAAAAAACGATGAAAAAAGTTAATTACTGTCTGTTGTAGTTCGACTGATAATCCATCATTGGGTTGTCGTTGTTGACTTTTGTAATTTTTTTTCTTCTGTTTTGTCTCTCTTGTAGATTCAATCTTAATGATTTCTCAAAAACCCCTTAGAAACTCATACGAATTTCGACATATATGTCGCCTATATGAACAGATGAGTTTTTTAGGCACAACCATCTACCAACAAACATATTAATTAAGTTACTTCGGTTCTCTTCAAAAAAGAAAAATAAAACGAAACAGAAAACTTGCCAAATAATATTAGTCACCATATTAAAGTTTTAACATCTATTTTTCAGCTAAGCTTTGTTGTCTCCTCGCTAGGTTTAGCCTCGAGCTGTCATTTAATAAATCAGTTTTTTTTCACGAACCACGACAGAAACTAAAAACAATATTTTCAAATATTTCCCTCGGTGTGTTCGTTTTTGTGTGACTTTTAATCTGTCGTTTCCGTTTTTTTTTCTTCTTCTTTCTCTCCTTAAAGCCATAACAGAATTCCACGGGCGTTTGTTGGTTATTTTTAAGAATTAATGATCCACAACAGGAAATTTCAACTATGATTATTTCAGTATTTTTCCAAAATTTTTGAATGAATTTGTTGTCTACATTTTGCGGTTTTCTTTTTATTCTTTTTTTTTTTGTCTCAGATGATGATTGCCAATCATTAGTCACTTAATTATAGTTCGAAAATTTACAATGAACAAAATATATATGATTTATTATTGGGGCACATTGATGAACTAATTTTTAGACCACTAACAACACTTATATCGTTTCAATATAATAGGGGGTTAAATGCTGAAAGGATTTGCTTTTGAATTGTTATGGAACCTGCAATTATCCCTGGATGACAATGTAGACATATTTACAATAGCAATATTCTAAAAAATCGCTTTCTTTGAAAAAATGTTTAGTACAAAAAAATGACCTGTTATTTTCCATGATGAAATATTTTCTACCTCCTCAATATCAGCTTTGAAATGAGTCATATCGAAGACATACCTGGAAAGAAAAAAAATAGTTTATGAATAAAATCTGTAATTTTCATGCATAAAGGTCACATGCAGTTATATCACAAAAAAAAACACTAAACTTATTTTAATTTATAATTAAAACATAATTTGATCGAGCTATGATTTTAATGTATACCATTTTTCAATGTCCAAAAATGAACTTATATTTTCTATGAAGTGGCATTTTCCCTTTACGACCCTAAATAGAAACCAGTAAGGAAAGAACTAAAGTCGTACTGGGCCGACTATGATACCCTTCACCACTTTGGGTATATTCTACACATGTATCCGCAAAGACGTCGCCTTTTTGAAGGAATTTGACATGAAATTGAACGAACTTAAATATATGCGCACAGTGGGACAGATTTGTGTAAATCGATTTAAAGCAAACTCGACACACGCTAATCTCAATCAGACCCCCACTGATATATGGAAGCTACGATATATCTTTATCTGAACCGATTTCAAGCAAACCTGTCAAATATTAATTTATATTAACTTCAGTAGGTTGTGTCAATCGGCCTAGCTATGAATGTTTAGTGCTCAATTTACTTAAAATCGGACGAAAATAAATATATGAGGTGTACACATCATTCTAGACTTAATTCAATACGCTATGCCGAAATTCGTGCATATCGAATGATTTTCAGGGACATTGGTCCACCATTTACCTAAAATCGGCCGAACCTATATATGGGAGCTATATCTAAATTTAAACCGATTTTCACGAACCTTAGCACACATCATTCTAGACTTAATTTAGTACGCTTTGGTATAGCGTGCAAATCAAATGATTTTCAGGGACTTTGGTGCACCATTTACCTAAAATCGGCCGAACCTATATATGGGAGCTATACCTAAATCTGAACCAATTTTCACGAAACATAGCACACATCATTTTAGTAGGCTGTACCAAATCTCAAATCGAAAGATATATAGGGGCTTTGGTACACCATTTACATAAAATCGGGCGAATATATATATATATATATATATATGGGAGCTATATCAAAATCTAACCCGATTTTCACGAAACTTAGCACAGGTCATTCTAGACATAATTCACTACGCTACGCCAAAGTTCGTGCAAATAAAATGATTTTCAGGAAATCGAAAGATATATAGGGACTTTGGTATACCATTACATAAAATCGGGCGAAACTATATATGGGAGCTATATCTAAACTTTAACCGATTTTCAAGAAACTTAGCGCACGTCATTTAGACTTAATTCGATACACTATGTACAAATTCGTGCAAATCAAATGATATTCAGGTGTACCATTTACCTAAAATCGGGCGAAACTATATATGGGAGCTATATCTAAATCTGAACCGATTTTTACGAAACTTAGCACACATCATTTTCGACCTAACTCAGTAGGCTATACCAAATTTCGTGCAAATCGAAAGATATATAGGGACTTTGGTACACCATTTACCGTAAATCGGACGAAAATATATTAGGGAGCTATATCTAAATGTGAACCGATTTTCACGAAACTTAGCACACATCATTCTATGCTTAATTCAGTACGCTGTGCCAAATTTCATGCCAATCGAAAGAAGTTTATTGACTTTGGTGCACCATTTACCTTAAATCGGACGAAAATATATATGGGAGCTACATCTAAATCTGAACCGATTTTTTTCCAATTTCAATATGGTTCGTCCTTGGGCCAACTAAATGAGCTGTGCCAAATTTCATCCAAATCGGGTCATAAATGCGACTTGTATTTTGTTCACAACATATTAATAAACTAGATATTCGGTCCATTTCATTTTTTAAAAATTATGAATCACCACCGAAAACTATGTGTGTCGTCTTTGACCATAACCGGAATTTCATGTAATATTTCATAGCGATCAACGCTACATTTACGCTCTCCAGTACTAAACAATATTAGAATACGTAGACCCATGTACATATTGGCACATAACTTCCACATCCGAGTACATTCAACAATATAATTGGTATCAATTTAATGGTTAACCACTCCCCTTGAAAATCTGTCAAATTCAACGGAATAAGTCCTTCAGAAGTAAATATAAAATTAAAATTTTGCAATTTTTCACACCAAACACCTCAGTGTTAATCGGTCATTACGAAAAACAATATGGGTCTTCATTAGCAGGAAACGGACTTTAATCCAAAATTTCGTGACGATTGGTCCATAACTATGGCCTGTACCATGTTTACAAATTGTAATGAGCAGACGGGCTAATATTATAAGAAGGGACTCACAAACATACACCACTATCCGCAGATCACTTGTAAAATACAATGCTTCATTACAATTCATTAATGTCTACTATTTAAATGCCTCGATGTTTCGATAAACTACACCAAGGTAGAGTGCGGAATAAAAAATTTACTCATTCCGTTTCAGACACAAACGAAATATTAGTCGGAGACCTTATACAGTATATCATTGTTCAGAATAATATTAATTGACATGGAACTGATTGGTATAGCTCCCATATAACGTTACCCCCCGATTTTTGAGCTTTTGGTCTCGGTTTTAATCCAAAATGTCAGTGATTTGGATTGCCATTGAGTAGTAAATCTTCATAACGAATGTCAACTTTTATATCCTCCACAATGAAAAGGACGTTACAAGTTGACCTGTGCGTGGGTCAATATTAAGCATGAGCTATATAATGAGAAGCCCAAATACAAATTTCCAGCCAAGTTGGTCGGAAAACACGTCCAAAATCCAAATATGGGGAACGGAAATCTTTGTTACGGAGATGAGCCATACGATGAGAACCCAAAATGCCAAATAACAGCCTCTTCGGGTGGAACATCTGACTAAAATCCCCAAAATACTGCATATTGGGCGGTTATTTGAGGGATACCCGGAAACTTGGGTCAATATAAACAAGTGAAAAAGCGTTAAGTTTGGCCGGACCGAACTTTGGATACCCTCCACCATAGATATACTGGCAGGTACTTGAAATGAAAATATAAGGAAAATACCAAAAAGTGGACCTATACCTACATTTCTATAAACCCCTTATGTAATGTATAATTATACCCTCAGTCGTATGGCTAATGGCTAATTTTCACCGTTAAAGTGCATACACCCTATACATTGACACGGAGAAAATGTGCCTCATAGAAATATTGGTTCTAGACCCCATGTTTCTTTGGACGAAATTCGATTCAGAAAATTTTGATTTCATCCAAACTTTGTCCATCTTTGTCTTTGTCTAAATCTGGACCGCTTTTCACGAAACTTGGCAGACATCACTCTATATTTAACTCAGTACGATATGCCAAATTTCGTGCAAATCGAAAGGTAAATAGGGACTTTGGTACACCATTTACCTTAAATCGGATGAAAATATATATGGGAGCTATATCTAAATCTGAACCGATTTCACCCAATTTCAATAGGGTTCGTCCTTTGATCAAACAAATGCGCTGTGCCAAATTTCATCCCATTCGAATCATAAATGCGACCTGTACTTTGTTTACAATTTAACATGGACATACGGACGGACGGACATTCATAAATCGAATCAGAAAGTGATTCTATGCATATTCTCAAAAGGAACCATGGGTCTATCTCGATTATTTTTGTCTGTTCCAAACATATGCACAAAGACATAATACCCTGTACCACAGTGTGGTGAAGGGTATAAAAGTGTTTGGTACCCGGAAACTTTCGTCAATATTAATAATTTTTGGTTCGAACATGTGATATACCACGGAAACCCAAAATGCTACATTACATCAATTCGGTTGAAAAACTTGTATAAAATCCTTAAAATACCGAATATTGGGGTGTACTGTTTTATTTTGGGGCTACACCAAAACGTGGACCGAAATATGCCCTTTCAACACTTAACATCCTCATTTTTCAATCATATTGACTGTAATTTAGTACTCCCATGGGATAGAAAATTTGGAATTTTTTGTAAGTTTTTCAACCGAATTTAAAAATTTGTTATTTTAGGTTCTCAATAATTTGCCAGGCCCCCATATTTAAGTCTTGATCGATTTTAGGAATTTTGAATACCCACATGATGGTGGATGGTATAACCAATTTTTTACTTTTTATACAAAAAATATTTAAATTTTATATGATTAAATAACCCAACAATTGTTATTCAAATTATGAATTTCAATACAATCATATGCATACTTGTCTTTTGATTTTCTGTTTTATTGTCCCCATGTTTTCTCCATAATTGCCCTTCGAAAAGTTTTAATTGTCAATCGTTGTGACATTTACACCTTTATGATATGTAGTAAACCATTAGACGACAAATATATCAATTTGGTTTTAGAAACTAAAAATAAAAAAATATATATGTATAATTGTCAAGACATTTATAACGTTTATGACATCCAGTAAACCATTAGAGATGACAACATCAGTGTTGATTGTCGTCTTGGAAACTAAGAAGTTTTATGATTAACAAAATCTTAGACGAACCATTAGCTGTAAATTGTGACTGTTAGAAAGATTTTTGTCGAACAAAATTTCAAAATAAAAAAATGAAAACAATGTTATTTGGAGTGAGAGAGTAACAAACATGGTTGATGGAATTGCCAGTATACAACATAAATTTCTGGTGTGTGAGAAGATTATGACCAGCAACCTAGTTATGGTCAAATGGTGCTGGTTGCTTGCTGATAACGGGGTGATAAAGAAAAATAATCATTTGCTGGTGGCTAACACATTGTGGTATCTACTCTAAATCATATGTTTGTATGAATATATTTTTTCTAAAGAAATAAGTTGTATGCTCCCGGCTAAAATCGATACAGAAACAACAATATACATAAGTAGAAACATTAAATGGCCTTTTGATCTTAAGCCGCTTAATTGAATGACCTCACAATGTCATAAAAATTGACAAACATATTGAGATTTGTCTGCTAACGATTTTAGAAAAAAAAAACACAACACAACAAAACAAAACGACCAAATACCGATTCATCGTTTTACTACGCCGCCAGCAGCAACGACAGTAAGCCAACATTTATTAAGATGTTTTATGAGAATATTTTTTTTCTTTTTGTTTTCGTCTTAGGATTTTCCTTTTTTTATTTATTTCGAAAATTTACAATTTATAGTCATTTGCTGTTGATGGTGATGATCATTTATTGTTTGTCTGACTGAATGTTTGGCATTTGAAATTTTTCGTTCCTTTGCTTTAAATATTTTTTTGAATTGTTGTGATTTATTGTTGTCTAAATATAAGGTTTACATTTTCAAATCAATATATTTTGTTTTGTGATTTGATGTTTGACCAAAAATCTAACTGCGTCAAACAGATTAATGAATTATTTTTTTCAGTTTTTTTTTTTATTAAAAACAATACAAAATTGACAAAAATCATTTCTAGAATTCTTCAAAGGATATTAATAAAATGCATTAAAAATATATACATATTTTTTGTTATTCTCAAGGTTAGAAAACGGTACAAAATTTAATAATATTTTTTTTAAGCATATACAAATGTATATTGTTTTGTTTTTTGGTATATCGACTGGACAGTACTTGAAAACTGTGAAATATGTTTTCTGCTACTCTGCGGAATTATGTCGAAAGCATGACCAATCAATTAGAAATATAATATATAACAACAACTATTAATGATTTTGAGTTCGCCGGGGTCGTTGTTAATTTATAACTAATTACAATAAGTTCCAGGTATTTAAAGCCATGTCTGCGTTCGGCATTCCTGCAAAATTAATACGGCTATGCAGGATAACATTAAGTGACACAAGGTCAGCAGTTAAAGTAGGAATGGACCTATCGGACCTATCAATACCGATCGAGGATTCAGACAAGGTGACAGTTTGTGATCTTTTTAACATCCTACTGGAAAAGGTCATACGAGACGCAAAGGTAAACAGAAATGGCACTCTGTACACCAAACAACACATGTTACTCGCCTATGCCGATGACATCGATATAATGGGTCGAACATTGCGAGCGGTAACAGCCACCTTTGAACAAATTGCAAAAGAGTCTGCCAAAGTCGAGTAGACCAAGCTGAGTAGACCAAGCTGATGGTATCAACGCGCAAGACGTCCAGTAGACTCGGACCAACTGTGGAACTTGACAACTACAGCTTCGAGTTAGTTAAAGACTTTATATACCTTGGTACCGCCATAAATAAAACGAATGACATCAGTTTTGAAATTCGGAGAAGGATTGTGATGGCCAACAGATGCTACTATTGTCTAAGTTAGCAGTTTAGAAACAAGACCACCTCCCGCCAGACCAAACTCACACTCTACAAGACGTTGATACTACCCGTGCTGTTATATGGATCTGAAGCATGGGTACTTGCGCAAGCATATGAGGCAGCTCTTGGGGTTTTGGAAAAAAAAAAATTCTCCGAAAGATGTACGGGCCGATCTGCGTCGACGGTGAATATCGGCGTCGAATGAACCACGAGCTTTATAATTTATACGCGGACATCGAAATAGTCAGTCGTATTGAACTGCAGCGACTACGGTGGCTAGGCCATGTTGTACGGATGAATGAAAATGCCTCAGCTCAAAAGGCATATAAAAATGAGCCTACTGATGGTTCCCGTAGAAAGGGAAGGCTACGAATTAGATGGAAAGACCAAGTAGAAAACAACATCTTGGAACGTGGTCTTCCAAATTGGTGAACTTGCGCACAAGACCGACGCGCTTGGAAATCTTTTTTAAGCTCGGTTTATGGAACAACCGTTCTGTAAAAAGCCAGCTAAGTAAGTAAGTAATAAGTTCAAATCTTTTCAGAAAATATTGTATATTTCCCGTTAAAATAATTCACTTCGTTTTTCCCATTCTCGAAGCACTTATGAAATGCACTCGTCGACATAGCTAACAGCTCCTCTTTCGATTTTTCTTTATCTCATCAATTGTATCAAAACATTTTCCTTTTATCCGAGTCTTCAATTTTAGGAGGAGGAAAAATTCCGCGAAGGCCATGTACAGTACGTGATCATGTTTTTTTTTTTTTTTTTTGCCAAAATCTAACGCACAACCATTGATCGAAGCTTTTCTATACGTTTACATAGGGATAATTGGGCTTTGTCTTCAATGGAATAGCCGTACATCCATGATTCGCCATAAATTATTACCTTTTTTAGGTAAACTTGATCGTCAGTGACGGTGTACAACATCCCCTGGGAGATGTCAATACTGCGTTGTATTTGCTCAAAATTTCGGACAATCTTTGCAGCCGCCTTGCAGAGTCGAACGATATGCTAATATCATCAGCGACCTCTTAAATAGTGCTTTTACAATTATAAAAATTCATTTTCTTCACTACCTCAATGTTTTCATCGGTTGTTGGCGTGCTCGGACGACCAGGACGAGCATCGGTATTGACATCTTCTCAGGATTCTTTAAACCCGGTATCTGACAAACATAATGAGTTTGGTGCACAATTTACTAAAAATCGGGCGAAAATATATATAGAAACTATATCCAAATCTGATTTCAAGGAACCGATCTCAATAAAACTTGACACACGTTAAACTACATTAACTTCAGTACCTTGTGCAAAATTTTGTGGCAATCGGCCTAAATTTGGGTCTTTGTAAGCCATTTACTTAAAAACCGACGAAACTATGTATATGGGAGCAATATCTGAATCTGAACAGATTTTCACGAAACTTAGCACAGGTCTTTCTACACTTAATTCAGTATGCGCTGCCTAATTTCATACAAATCGAAAGATATAAAGGGACTTAGGTGCATAATTACCATCTGTACTTTGTTAACAATTTAACATGGACAGAGGACGGACGGACATGCATAAATCGACTCAGAAAGTGATTATATGCATATTCTTAAAAGAGACCACATTTCTTTTCTTTCGCGGTTCCTTTTGCCTGATACGAACATATGCACTTGACATAATACCCTGTATCACAAGTGTGGTGAGGGGTAAAAAATGCTCTTTCGCATATAATTTCCTTTTTTCGAAAAGCACACCAAAACATGATCGAAGTGCAGGATACAAAGAGGATCAATGCAATCAATTTATGATCCGCCTAATATGAAATGTTTTATTAACTTCGTTATTGAAATTGGTGAACATCGGTTGTTCACCGATTTTCGGCCGACTTAATTAAATGGATGCAACTTTTATTCAATTGAGACGAA
>NW_026883553.1:0-50046 GCF_032173495.1 Musca vetustissima
TGAATCATCATTTTTTTGCCATGGCTGGACTTGGAGGTGGCCAACAAGTAGAATAGAAAACAATAACAAAATATTAACTGGGTTATTGTCGTTAATCTTTGGTGTGTCCTCCTTTTTTATGAGTGTTGCTTTTTCTTGTTGGCTCGTCGTATTTTGTTTCGAACGCAATTATTTTATTGATATACCAGCAGATCCAAGGGGTGGGGGCAGACAGTCATTATGATTTTGCTTATTTTATTTTCGAATTTTGTCTGCATTTAATTATAGGAAGGAATGGTGATAGAAGGAGGAGGGAAAAGATCGAAAAATAATGGCTCTTCTAAAGTCAATTAAGGACACCAAGTAGTCCTTCTAAAATCCTTTACAGAAACCACGTTTACAGACTATTGATAGTCCTCCTAAAATCCTTTAAAGAAACCACGTTTATAGTCCTTTGATAGTCCTTCTAAATTCCTTTAAAGAAACCACGTTTAATGTCCTTTTATATTCCTTCTAAAATCCTTTAAAGATACCACGTTTATAGTCCTTTGACAGTCCTTCTAAAATCCTTTAAAGAAACCATGTTTATAGTCCTTTGATAGTCCTTCTAAAATCCTTTAAAGGAACCAAGTTGACATTCCTTTGATTGTCCTTCTAAAATCCTTTAAAGAAACCACGTTTGTAGTCCGCGTTTATTGTCCTTCTAAAATCCTTTATAAAAACCACGTTTATAGTCCTTCTAAAATCCTTTAAAGAAACCACATTTATAGTCCTTCTAAAATCCTTTGAAGAATCCACGTTTATAGTCCTTCTTAAAAAAACCACGTTTATATTCCTTTGATAGCCTATAAAGAAATTTAAAAAATCCTTTAAAGAAACTACGTTTATAGTCCTTCTAAAACCCTTTAAAGAAACAACGTTTATAGTCCTCTGATAGTCCTTCTAAAATCCTTTAAAGAAACCACGTTTATAGTCCTTCTAAAATCCTTTTAAGAAGCCACGTTTATAGTCCTCTGATAGTCCTTCTTAAATCCTTTTAAGAAGCCACGTTGATAGTTCTTTGATAGTCCTTCTAGAATCCTTTAAAGAAACCACGTTTATAGTCCTTTGAGAGTCCTTCTAAAATCCCTAAAAGAAGCCACGTTTATAGCCCACTGATAGTCCTTCTAACATCCTTTCACGTCCTCGTTTATAGTCCTCTGATAGTCCTCTGATAGTCCTTCTTATAGTCCTCTGATAGTCCTTCTTAAAGAAACCACGTTTATATTCCTTTGATAGCCTATAAAGAAACTTAAAAAATCCTTTAAAGAAACTACGTTTATAATCCTTTGATAGTCCTTCTAAAATCCTTTAAAGAAACCACGTTTATAGTCCTTCTAAAATCCTTTCAAGAAGCCACGTTTATAGTCCTCTGATAGTCCTTCTTAAATCCTTTTAAGAAGCCACGTTTATAGTTCTTTGATAGGCCTTCTAGAATCCTTTAAAAAAACCACGTTTATAGTCCTTTGAGAGTCCTTCTAAAATCCATTAAAGAAACCACGTTTATAGTCCTTTGATAGTCCTTCTAAAATCCTTTAAAGAAACCACGTTTACAGTCCTTTGATAGTCCTTCTAAAATCCTTTAAAGAAACCACGTTTATAGTCCTTTGATAGTCCTTCTAAAATCCTTTAAAGGAACCACGTTTATAGTCCTTTGATAGTTCTTTTAAAATCCTTTAATGAAACCACGTCTATAGTCCTTCTAAAATCCTTTAAAAAACCTCGTTTATAGTCCTTTGATAGTCCTTCTAGAATCCTTTAAAAAACCACGTTTATAGTTCTTTAATAGTCCTCCTAACATCCTTTAAAGAAACCACATTTATAGTCCTTCTAAAATCCTTTGGAAAAAGCTACGTTTATAGTCCTCTGATATTCCTTCATAAATCCTTTAAAGAAACCACGTTTATAGCCCGTTGGTAGTCCTTCTAACATCCTTTTAAGAAACCACGTTTATAGTCCTTTGATAGTCCTTCTAAAATCCTTAAATTAAACCACGTTTATAGTCCTTTGATAGTCCTTCTAAAATCCTTTACAGAAACCACGTTTATAGTCCTTTGAAAGTCCTCTTAAAATCCTTTAAAGAAACCACAATTATAGTCCTTTGATAGTCCTTCTAAAATCCTTTAAAGAAACCACGTTTAGAGCTCTTCTAAGGCCCTCTAAAAGAAACACATTTATATCCTTCAGATAGTCCTTCGGATTCATTAATAAATTCGATTTCATACTGGTGTTAGAGATTACCTCATTCACCTATTCCGATTCCTAAACAAATCCATTTGTACTGAACACCTTAAATCCTACTCAGGATCCTCAATAAACCCTCCTTCATGAAGCTCTCAATTTCCCACCTCTGTTCGGCAATTTAATTTTTATTCTCTAGGCAATCCCCTTTGTAGTTTTTATGTTTTCTTTTATATCTCTTTTGCTTATTTTCCCTATATTTTTATTATTTTTGTCTTGCTTTCTGTAATCACTAAAGTGTATAATTTATATCCCTATTTTAATATTTTTTCTTCTTCCTCGTTCGCCTCTTCTCCTTTGTTGTTGTCATTGTCATCCTTTCATCTGCGCCACATGCTGCGTGCTTTGTATTGTCAATTACAAATTGTTGTTTATATTTTTTCCAGTAGCTTAACTGCAGGATTTTTTCCTCGTTCTCCCCTCAGGCACCCTCTATCTCCATCCCATCTTTGTTTGGGTTTCTAATATAAATGCCACTTGTTAATAACATTTTATGACAGAACTATGCATGCATGAATTCATTCATTAGATGATGCCAGCAGCACCACTTGGCGTATGAGTAATGTTAATAGGTTGAGGTCACTATGGTGGGTGCGTATGATTACTATTTTTTCAAGGTAAATATTTGTTGATACGCCTCCAAAACCAATGGGAACATATTTGAGCTTTTCGGAAGAATAAAACAATATAGTTAACTGAAAATCGGAGAGGCTTTTAAAAGTTAAATATGTGCGCATTTAAAAAGACTAAAATTTTTTAAAGATTACGAGGAGGTCTCTGGTAGCAAAGTCTACGAGCAGGCCAGTAACGCTTCAATAGGGGAATTGTTTTTACTATGAGAAGTAATATTAATATTTGAGGTCACTCGAAGGTAGGAGGGTGCGAATGAGTATGAGTAATATTAATCGGTGAGGTCACTATATTGGGTGCGTATGATTACTATTTTTTTAAGGGCAATATTTGTTGATACGCCACCATGTCCTATAGGAAAAGAATAGAGAATTTCGGTAGAACAAAAAAATAGATTTAATTTGGAGATCGGAGAGGCCTCTAAGATATAATATGTGCGGATTTTTTATAGACTACAAGGAGGCTTCAATAAGTTAAAGAAGCGTTAGGTTACGAGGAGGTCCCTGGTAACAAAATAATCGTGGATTTTTTTTTAAAACTATGAGATGTAATATTACTATCACTCGATGGTAGGAGGGTGCGTATGAGTAATATTAATAGGTTGAGGTCACTATGGCGAGTGTGTATGATTACTATTTCTCAAGGTGAGAAATCGTTTTTCATACACCAGCAGATCCTATAGAAAAATAATGGAGCTTTTCGGAAGAACAAAAAATAGATTTAATTTGGAGATCGGAGATTTAATTTGAAGACACTATGGGTGCGTATGAATATTATTTTTAAAGGGAAATATATTTTATACGCCACGCCAAGTCCAATACGAAAAGATTGGAGCTTTTCGGAAGAACAAAAAATATATTTAGGAGGAGGTCCCTGGTAATAAAATAATCGTGGATTTGTGAAAGAATATGACCTCAATAGGAGTCGATTTTTTAAAGACTATGCGAAGTAATATTAATGTTTGAGATCTATCGATGGTAGTAAGATGCGTATGAGTATTATATAAATAGGTTGAGGTCACCATGGTGAGTGCGTATGATTACTATTTTTTTTTCAAGGGGAATATTTGTTGATACGCCACCAAGTCCTATAGAAAAAGAACTGGGCTTTTCTGGAGAACAAAAATATGATTTAATTGGAGATCGGAAAGGCCTCTAAGTGTTAGATATGTGCGGATTTTTTTTTAAAACTGCCAGGAGGCCTCAATGATATAAATGCATTTCTTAATGGTATCTGGAGAAAATAATCGTGGAATTTTGAAAGACTATAAGCAGGTCATATGGTAGAAGGTAGGAGGGTGCGTATGAGTAATATTAATAGGTTGAGGTCACTATGGTGAGTGCGTATGATTATTATTTTTTTCAAGGGGAATGTTTGTTGATACGCCACCAAGTCCCATAAAAAATAATGGAGGTTTTCGAAAGAAAAAAAATATTATTTCATTGGAGATCGGAAAGGCTTCTAAGTGTTAGATATGTGCGGATTTTTTAAGACTGCGATGATATAAAGGCATTTTTTAATGGTATCTGGTAACAAAATAATCGTGGAATTTTCAAAGACTATAAGCAGGCCATTAAGATCTCAATAGGCATCGATATTTTTAAATATAAACGATGTTAGGAAGGTTCGTATGATTACTTTTTCCAGGGGGGATTCTATATACGCCACCATGTCCTGTAGAAAAATGTGGAGCTTTTCTGAAGAACAATCACAGATTTAATTAAGTATCGGTGAGGCTTCTTAGGGCACAATAAGCTTGTATTGTTTAAGGCCCCTTCTTAAGTGCTCAATAGGGCTGGATTTTTTTCAGAGATTATGAGGAGGCCTTTAAAAGGCTATGAGGAGACCTCTAGAAATACAATAAGTGTGAAGTTTTTTTTTTATAGACAATGAGGAAGCCTCTAAGTGCTCAATTCGCGTTGATATTTTCAGATTATGAAAAGTAATTTTAATATTTAAGGTCATTCGATGGTAGGAGGATGCGGTTGATTTTTTTTAAGGGAGACTTTGTATACGACACCAAGCCCTATAGAAAAAAATGGAGCATCTGGAGAGCTAAAATTTTAATATTTAAGGTCATTCGACACCAAGCCCTATAGAAAAAAATGGAGCATCTGGAGATCTAAAATAGATTTAGATTAAATTATCTGAGAGGCTTTTAAGGGCACAATAAGTTTGAATTTTTTTTATTTCTTAAGGGTGGATAACTCGGAGGCATCATAGAGCTCAATAATCGTGGATTTTATTAAGAGGAATACGGTAAAAACTCGTGGATTTGCAGACTATGAGGAGGTCTCAAAGAGCTAAATACGTGTCGATTTTTGTAAAACCTATTAGAAGTAAACTATCGAGGTTACTCGATAGTAGTAGGGTGCGTATGATTACTTTTACAAGGTAGAGTTTGTATACGCCACCATGTCCTATGGGAAAATCTGTGGAGCTTATCTGGAGAACAGCAACACATTTAAGTATCGGATTAGCTTTGAGAAGGACTTTAAGACTTTGAAAATCGTGGATTTTATTAAGATTATGCGGAGGCCACTAAGAGCTCAATATAAATATATGTTTTTAAAATAATAATTATATTTGAAGTCACTCCATGATAGGAGGGTGCGTATGATTACTTTTCTCAATGGAGAGTTCGTATACGTCACCAATTCCTATAGAAAAATAAGTGGAGAACAAAAATAAGATTTAATTCGAAAAATCTTAGAAGCTTCTAACGTCGGATTTTTTTCACTAAGAGGTCAATAAAGTTGACATTTTTATAGACTATGAGGAGATCTTGAGAGTCAATAGGGGTGGATTACTTTCAGTCTATGAGGATACCTCGAAGGCCTCAGAAAGCTTACATCTGTCAAAGATTTTATGAAGGCCTCTAAGAGTTTAAAAGGCTTTAAAATGTTAAAGACTTTGAGGAGGCCTCTAAGAACTCAACAAGCCAGGATTTTGTAAAGAATATTTTAAGTCTTCCTACAGATTAATAGGCGTCGATTTTTTAAAGGTTATCAGAAGGCTTCTCAGATGGTGTCAATCCCTGATTTTTTTAAGACTATGAGCCTTCCTCATAAGAGCTCAACAAGTTTGGAATTTTAAAGACTATGACAGGCATCTATGGCCTCAATACGGGTGGACCACGAAGATAAATGGGGATTTGTTTAATAACAATGTGCAGGTCTTTTAGACCTTAATTTTGATCTTTTAAAGACGATGATTTTTGAAGACTACGAGAGGGTCTTTATGTGCACAGAAATGGTCCTTTCGAACTTAATATTCTTCGATTTTTTAAACACTATGAAGTGATCTCTAAGGGCTCAAAAATCGAGAAGGCGATGAAGTGACCTCCAATGACTATGGGATGGCTTCTATTTTAAAAAGGCGTAGATTTTTTAAAGGCTATGAGAAGACCTCTATGACCACAATAACCGTGGATTTTTAAAAACTATGAAGAGGCCTCTAAGGGTCTACTAAATGTTAATTTTGTAATAACATTGTAGAGGCATCTAAGAGCTCCATAAGTGTAGATATTTTACAGATTGCTAGGAGCTCAACAAATATGAATTCTTATGAGTATGAGAAGGGGCTTCTGGAAACTTTTTAAACATGTGAGTCATAAGACGATCCGGAGGACTTCAAGAGTTCAATAAGCTTGGGGTTCTAAAGACTATGAAGAGGCCTCTAAGAGTTCAACATGCATGGCTCATGGAGGAGACCTATAAAGCCTTAGTATGGATGCATTTTTTTAATATCATATCATTCGGAGGCCTCAATGCCCCTGGTTAATGTGGGCTTATTTTAATGGCCATGAGGAGGCATCTAAGAGCTCCATCATGTAAATTTTATAGACTTCAAGGAGACCTCTAAAAGCACCTTAAGTGTGGGGTTTTTATAGATAAAAATTAGGCAAAAGGCTTAGATTTTTATAGGCTATGAGGTGGAATTTAGACACACATAAGAGTGGATCTTGAAAAGACTGTTAAGAGTTAATTTAGCGCTGATACTATAAAGGCTATGTGGACATGGGTAAGAGCTCAACAAATAAGGATTTATTAAAGATTATGTTGAGGCTTATACGAGCTCCTGAAACGCAAAATTTTTTTTTAAAAACCTCACTTAAAATTCAATAACTTTTAATTTTTTTAATAACTCTGTGCCTCTATGTGCTCAATTATCCCTTGACCTTGAACGATTATGAAGAGACTTCTAAGAGCTCAACAGCTTGGCTTTTAAAAAAGATTGTATATAGTCTATGACCGCAAGGTGGCCTCTAAAAGCCACATCAGCGTCTTTTTGAGCTTCTATGCGTTTCTTTTTTAAATGGCAATGAAAAGGGTAAAACTGTTAAATTCCGCACATGTTGAAAATTAGTTTTAAAATAAAAAACCCCAATTCGAAAAATCGAATCTATCTCCTAAATATCTTTTTTCCCCTTTGTAGTACGGGGCGTATGATTTGTGACAATACGTATACGCCTATAGGAACATCTAATTATTTTCATAAGAAAAATAGCTACTGAAAATCTGAAAATCTCAGGAGACTTCTAATGACCCACCAATCGAGAATTTTTTAGCGAAACTGAAGAGGTCTCCCCTAATAGAAATTTTAATGAATGAAGACTTATAATAGGCCACTTAATGTGGATTTATTTAATAATCGGATGAGGTCTTTAGTAGCCCACTAAATTGATTGATTTATAAAATAATCGGAGGAGACCTGTAATAGATCACTTAACCGGGATTTATTAATGGATCTTAGGAGACCTCTAATTAAACAATCTGAAGAGGTAGTCCAAAAGTCCAAAATTTATTAATAATGCAGTCATGCACAAAAAAATCTCTTTTCCTCAATCATTTGATGATTATCTCTCAGCTACGCTCTCACACACACTTACGACGATTTAACGGTGATCGGGAATAATGGTTGTCGGGAGTCAGAATTGATGATTGGCAATGATTTTTCAATGGTGATCGGGAATGGTGAATGTCAGAAGCGGCTACGACGATTTAACAGTGATCGGGAACGATGGTTATCTGGTGTCAGTACGATGATCGGCAACGACGATTTAACGGTGATCGGAAATGATGGTTATCTGGTGTCAGTACGATGTACAACGGCGATTTAACGGTGATCGGGAACTATGTTAGTAGTTGCTTACTGACTAAGTTATCGTACAATCTACTATATCTAACTACGAACAGTAAGCCGAAGTCTCTGTGTGGAACAGTAAACCGAAGTCTCTGTGTGGAACAGTAAGCCGAAGCCTCTGCGTGGAACAGTAGACTGAAGTCTCTGTCTGGAACAGTAAACCGAAGTCTCTGTGTGGAACAGTAAACCGAAGTATTTGTGTGGAACAGTAGACCGAAGTCTCTGTGTGGAACAGTAAGCCGAAGCCTCTGTGTGGAACAGTAGACCGAAGTCTCCGTGTGGAACAGTAAGCCGAAGCCTTTGTGTGGAACAGAAGACCGAAATCTCTGTGTGAAATAGTAAGCCGACGCCTCTGTGTGGAACAGTAAATCGAAGTTTGTGTGTGGAACAGTAAGCCGAAGCCCCTGTGTGGAACAGTAAGCCGAAGCCTCTGTGTGGAATAGTACACCGAAGTCTCTGTGTGGAACAGTAAACCGAAGTTTGTGTGTGGAACAGTAAACCGAAGTTTGTGTGTGGAACAGTAGACCGAAGTCTCTGTGTGGAACAATAAGCCGAAGCATATGTGTGGATGTATTTATGTAGCCCCCACAATGGGTAGCCACCAAAAAGAATTGTGAATGATCGTAAGTGCAATGAACATACACAACACAAAATAGCAAGCCTATGCAATGGCAAGCCGGTCTCAGTAGATGAAAGTGAAATACTTCAGTTTGCGGAGTCACAACGTGAATGAGAATTATATGATAGAGTAGCTGACGCGAGCAAATGCCTATGCACTCGTTCGTAGTACTCATGTAACGTTGCTATGATGGGTGACGTTTTGTATGTATGTGGCTTTTGGCACGTTACAGATTCTAAACGGTTCCTAAATGCGAATATCGTGCGAACGTCATTCATTTTATTTCAGAATCCCAGAAGGAATATTAAAAAAAGACTGGTGGATTTTGTATTTTTTTCAAAAAAAATTTCCCCTTCCTCACTCCTTCCCTCCCTCAAACTGAAATAAAAATAAAATCCAAATCCCTTCAAAACTTCTAAAAAAATCATTTTTTATTCTTGATTGCCTTGTCACAAAAAAAATATTCCCCAAACCACTTCCTCCGTATTTTTCCTCCCATACCCCTTAACAACAAAAGGCCAGCCAAGCAGGAGTTATCATGAACATACAAAACAAATGCATAATCGTTTTTCATAACAACGAGAACTGCAATAGCAACAACAATAAAATGGCAATGTCAAACAATTGCACATTTGCACCCCCCCCCCCCTCCTTTCCCCTGTGACATTGTCTTTTTTTGTAACAACTGATGCTCCGAAGGGTTTGAGGTCGCAAAAAAAAGAAAAGAGAGGAGAACAATTCTCTTGGATAATAATAATGTGGATGACGATTACGATGATGCAGACTGATAAGGAAGGATGCGACAATGGCAAAGTTAGTCGCAGCAATAGAATTGTGATGGTGTAATGGCTGTAATTAATTGCAAACCTAAGTTTTGAAGAGGAAGTGGAATTTTCCAGAAGGACTTCTATGGTTGAGGAGAATTATGAAACAAAGTAACAGAATGTAAATGGAAGTGATAAATTAAAAACAAGTTCTATTGGCAAATAATAATCATTGGGTTCATCATTGCGTATGAGTGTTATTAATTGTTCGGGGGCGTATGAGTAATGCGTATGATGGTGGTGGTGAGAGCAATGGTGCGTATGAGTAATGTAAACCATGATGATGCCAATGGGGCGTATACGTGTTGCTAATTACTTTTTTCCTATAGAAAAACGTTATGAAACCCTTGATTATTGGGGTTTTAGAGACCTCTTGGTACGCTTTTTTAAAATGACCTTTTGAGGATTATTAGAGGCCTCCTCAAATTCAATAATAAATCCACTATTTGAGAGCTGTAAGGAGCACCCTTCCCATACTTTTATGAATTCCCTTTTTGTGGTCTATAAAAGTTCTCTTCAGATTCTTTAATAAATCCTCTGATTTTTACATAAATCCACATATTGAGGGTTATTTAAGGACTCTTCAGAGTATTTAATAAATACAGGATTTGAGAGCTGTAATAGGCATTCTCCTATAATTTAATAAATTCGCATTTTCCAGGCTATAAAACGTCTCTTCAGATTTTTAAAAAATACTCATTTTAAAGCTATAAGAGGCCTTCTTACCCTTATTGATCTCATATAATCCCCCTTCTGGCTTTAAAAACTTCCACTCTTATTGAGCCATATTTTAATGGTACTCATAGTCTTTAAACAATCCTCGATCATGGGACTCTTAGTTTCTTTGAAAATGCACAGTTATTAAGTTTTTAGGACCGTTTAAATAATCCACGTCTTTAGAGCTCTTAGTGGTCCTAAAAATCTACCCTTTAAGACCTCTTGTTACGTCGTGTTTACCACTTTGAAGCTGCGGGATTTTCAACAGAGAGAAAATGGATCTGAGGAGCGTAGACCACAGGATGAGCTTTTGATATTTAGCGTTAATTGTAGTTTTGGCACGAGACGATTCTACGAATATGAACGATGTCTGAGGATCAAATATAAGTTAGACCTGTTGGCAGAGATTTCACAACTCGATCGAAGTTTATTGCACTCATTTTTATTAACAATCCACACTTACTGAAAATTTAGAGACCTCCTTACAGCCATTAAAAAATTTTGGGTTTTGGAGTCCTTAGAAAACTTAAAAATCCACCATAAGATACCTCCTAAAAATATTTTATTAATCAACGATTATTGAGCACTTAGAGGCCACCTCACGGTCGTTGAAAATCAGCAGTTCTTGAGCTCTAAATGAGCAGCCAGAGGCCTCCTCAGACGATATCAGAAATCCAGGTTTATTACTCTCTTCATACACTTTAAACAAATCGTCCAAATTAAGTTCTAAGAGGCCTCCTAGTAATCTTCAAAATCCACTCTTGGAAACCTCCTCAGAATATTTTATAAATCTCCGAATATATGCCTGCTCATAGTATTTAATAAAGCCTCGCTTATTAGTTGGCCTCCTTAGTTTGTTGAAAAATAAATTACGATAATTAAGCTCGTAGAGACCTCCGCATATAATTTGAAAAATTTATTTTTTATTGCTCTTAGAGGTCTCCTCTATGGTCTTTGACTAATCGACTCTAATTGAACACTTAGAGACCTCATCGTAGCTTTTAATCCAAATACATTAATAGGTTTCCCAACAGTCTATAAAAAATCCGCATTTAATGAGCTCTTAGAAACCTCCCAATAGTCTTGAAGAAATCCATGCTAATCGAACAGCTAGAGGCCACCTCAGTCCGTACTAGAATTCCAGGTTTATTATTATCTTCATAGCCTTTAAAAATACGGACATATTGGGCTCATAGAAGACTCCTATTTTTTAATAAACCTGCGATTAACGAGACTTTGGTGGCTTCCTTTACATGATTTCATCAATACATTTTCGTGGAATGCTAGTGTCCTCCTCAGCTTCTTAACACCTATCAATGTTTAAGCTGTTAACTTTAATTAATCCATTTATTAATCCATTTTTGCTCATTTTGAGGCCTTATCAGATTCTTCTTCACTCATTATTAAAAGGTCTCCTCAGTTTATTTAATTTATCCAAGTAGGTTACCACAAATATTGAGCCGCCATCAGATTCTTCAAAATTTGAAAATTATTGAGCCCTTAGAGGCCTTGTCGAAGTCTTAATTAATCAACGTTTTTTGAGATGTTTTTTATTCTTAAATAAACCCGACTTCAAGCAGCCTTAGTAGGCCTCTTTAGATTCCTCAATAGAATAACTTTATTAGAATTTTAAAGTCATCATCGCCATCTTTATTAAAAGCGCATTTAGTGAGCCACTCAGATTCGTTATTAAATCCTGATATATTTAGCTCATATAGATTTATTTTGACCTTTATTGATCAATTGATTGTCTCTTCATATTCCTATTTTAAATCAAAATTTATTACACTGACAGAGGCCACTTTGGATTCTAGGATCTTTAGATTCTTTGCTAAACCCAAATTTATTGAGCTGTCGGGTGTATTGAGTGGTTCGAAATATCCTCGAAGTCTTAATCCATTTGTCCTCGAAGTCTTAATCATGTTGGTGGAATTTTGAAATCTTCCTCGACTTCTTTATAAAATTCGCTATTATTTTTACCAATCAGATTCCTAATAAAATCTATGAATAAGAAGCTGGTCAAGTAATTTTCAGGTCGGTTATTAAATCCTAATATATTTAGCTCTTAGAAGTCTCCTCAATTTCTTTATCAAATTGACGAGGATATGATAGTGAGACCACGTTTATTGGCCAATTGGTAACCTCTTGCGATTCTTTATTAAATCCAAATTTATTCAGCTGCCAGATGCCTCTTTAGATTCTGCAATATATTCCAATTTATTGAGCTGTAAGAAGCCACCTCAGATGCTTTCATAAATTCGTGTTTTTTTGTGATCTTTGAGGCCTCCTCGAATTCTTCGTAAAATCCACCTATATAAGGCTGATGACCAAAGGCTCTTCAGATCGGTTAATAAATCCTGATATATTGAACTCACAAAGGTCTCATGGGGTTCCTTAATAAGTTCACGCACATTGTTAAATTTTATAGGAATCTTCAGATTCTTTAATGAGACCACGATAGTCATGGATAGCCTCTTCAAATTCTTTGTGAAATTAAAATTTATGACAGCTGCATGAAGCATTCTCAGACCTTAGAATAAATCCAAATTTATTGATCTGTTGAAAGCCTTATCAGATGCTTCATAAAATCCATGAATATTAGGGTTGATCAAAAGCTCCTCAGATCTGGTAATAAATGCTGATCGATTTAACTATTGAAGATCTCTTGAATTTCTTTATCAAATCTTTATTGACCGATTGGTAACCTCTTTAAACTCGATATTAAATCAAAATTTGTTGAGGTGCCAAAAGCATCCTATATTCTTCAATAATTTCAAATTTATTGACCTGCTAAATGTCTCCTCAGATGATTTAATACATTTGCGTCCAGTGATTCCTCCAAGCCTTTATTAATTCCCATTTATTGAGCCATTTGAGGTATTTTCAAATTCTTCATAAAATCCATCAATATTGAGTCAGTTAAAGGTTCTTCAGGTTCGTTATTAAATGATGTTTTAGTTTTGCCGACTTAGATGGATGGATGCCGACTTAGATGATTTATTAAATCCACGTTCAATGAGCTGCAGCTGAAGGTTTACCCATCAGATTCTCCCTGAAATCCATTAATAAGCTGATCTGGTTAAAGGCCCTTCAGTATCATGATTGAATTCGGGAGTTGATATATCTTAGAGACCTTGTTAGTTTATTTATTAAATCCTCCGATTTCATAATGGAACCACTTTAATTAAGTCGCTGGTAGTCTCTATGTCGTCGTTATGAAATTCAAAATTATTGAGCTATTAGAGGACTCCTCAGATGCTTCAATACATTCAATTTTAGTGAGCTGTCATGGTTCTTTAAATGCTTCAATAAGTTCACATAATTGAGCTACTGAAGGCCTCCTCGAAACCTCCTTAGATTCGTAATGAAATCCACTAATAATAAGCTGCTTAAAATATATTCAAATTAATTAACAAGTCATTGGCAAATCTTTGAGGCCTCATAAGGTTCTTTAATAATCTATGCGTGTTATATTTCTTGAGGTTTATAGATTCATAGTGAGGCCACGATGGTAGTCTCTTCATATTATTAATTAAATAAAAAATTATGGAGCTGCTCCATAGGGAACTATGTCCCATGAATATTTTTCTCTTCATATTCTTTATTAAATCCCTATTTTATTGAGCTGATAGAGGCCTGTTCAGATTCTCCAATAAATCCAAATATATTGAGTTTTCAGAGGCCCTTCAAATGCTTATATAAATTATTGCGCACTGAGATGTTGGAGGTCTCATCAGTTTTCTTCTAATAATTCCACCGGTATTGAGGTCTTTGAGCCCTCTACAGATTGTTCACTAACATTGAGCTGGTCAAAGGCTCATCAGATTCGTCGATGAATTCTTATCCAAATTTATTGAGCTCTAAATGCCTTCACAGATTATGAAATCACGTTTATTGAGTCGTAGGTAGCCTCCTCAGATTCTTTGATAAATCCATATTTATTGAGCTGCTAGAGGGGTTCTTAGATGCTTTAATATATTCACGTTCAGTGATCTGCTGGAGACCTCTCTAATTTCTGCTATAAATCCATGCTTTTTGATCTCTTTGAGACCTCTTCAGATTCTTCAAAAATGCTTTTCTTTAATACATTTACGCGCATTGAGTATTTCAGAGCCATTCTCAGACTCCTTAATGAAACCACATTTATTGAGCCGTTGGTAGCCTCTTCGAATGCTTCATTAATAGAGGTATCTATAATAGAGGTATCCAAAGATTTTTTTTAATAAATCCAAAAATAATGAGCTGCTAGAGGCCTACACAGATGCTTTACTATTTTCAGGTCCTTTGATCTGTTATAAATCCATGGTTTTTAGACTCTTTGAAATTCTCCTATAATCCATGAATATTGAACTGATCAAAAGCTCTTCATATTGGTTATTAAAACCTGATCTATTAAGCTCACAAAAGCCTCAGCTGTTTCTTTAATAAATCTACGCGCATTGAGATTTCCTTGACATCCTCAGGTTCCTTTATGAAACCACGTTTATTGATCTATTGGTTGCAGATTCCGATTCTTTATTAAATCATAACTTTTCTAAGCTTTCCGAGGCTTCTTCAGATTATTTAATTAAATCTTAAATTATTTAGTTGCTAGAGGCCTTCTTAGTGACATTAATAAATTCACGTCCTGTGAACTGTATAAGGCCTCCTCTGTTTCTGCAATAAGTTCAACCGTTATTAACCTCTTTGAGGCCTCATTAGATTCTTTGACCAGCTCAATGGTCAAAGGCTCTCCAGATTCGTTAATAAATGCTGGTCTATTTAGCTCGAAAAGACATCATCTGTTTCGTTAATGAATTGAGTATATCAGAGACGTCCAAATATTTTTTTAATAAATCCGAAATTATTGAGCTGCTAGAGGTCCCCATAGAAACTTTAATATTTCCACATCCTTTTGAGCTGCTGGAGGTTATAGGCTCGTTATTTGAGACCTCCATAATTTCTTTAATAAATCTACGAGTATTGAGATTTTATTGGCATCCTCAAGTTCCTTAATCAAACCACTTTTGGTAGCCTCTTCGGGTGCTTCATTAAATCAACGGTTATTGAGATTTTCTAGGCCTCTTCAGATTACTTAATAAAACCAAAATTATTTGGCTGCTGGAGATAGAAATTTTAATAGCTTTACGTTCAGTGGGATGTTGAAGGCCATTTGAGGCCTCATCAGATTCTTTAATAAATTCAAGTTTATAAAACCTGTAAGAGGCCTTTTTAGGGTCTGTTAGAACCTATAGAAAAAAACAGTGTGGGAACTGGTGTTCGATAAATATTTGTATCCAAAAAAATAATGTAAGAATTGGAATTTAAAAAGCTCATGGTGATCAAAATCTCCTCCAATTCGTTCAGCGAACTGCTGGTGGGCTTTATAGTTTTTTTTTTTAATATTCACGAATTTGACGGGCCATTGACCGGCGTGAGATTTCAAAATTTTATGACAAATCAGAGATGGTCTTAAATATCCTCAGATTCTGCACGAAATTTTCGAAGCTCACTCTGGTCTAAAACTCCTCACATTCGTTATTAAATTTTGATTTATTTAGCTCACAGAGGCCTCATCTGTCTCTTTACTTCTTGAATCGTTGGTGGCCTCTTAAAATGTTTCATTAAGTCATCATATATCAGAGGATTCTTCAGATTATTTAATAACTCCAGAATTATTGAGTTGCTAGAGTCTTCATTAGCTGCTTTAATATATCACGTCCAGTAAGATGCTTGAGGCTTCCCTAGTTTCTGTAATGAATTCAATTATTGTTCTCTTTAAGGCCTCATCAGATTCTTCAATAAATTAAAGTTTATTAAGCTGTTAGAGGCCTTCTCAGATTCTTCAATGATACCACTTTCATTGAGTTGTCAGTGGACTTTGAAAACTATGTGGGAACTGGGGATCCACCATTTTTTTTATATAGTAAAATGGGACCTAAAGTTCTACAAATTTCTGCTATAAAAAAATGAGAGAATGAGGGTCCCACGATTTTTTGTCCACAGAAAAACATTGGAGCTAGGGTACGACGATTTCTTTTATATAAAAAGAATGTGGGATCTAGGGCCCTATGATTTTTGTCCCAAAAAAAAAGCGGAATGGAGTCCCACGATTTTTTTCCTTTAGAAAAAAGGTGAGTGGTAACTGGAGTAGTTTTTCTCCGGCATATACCCATAACCTTAATATCTTCCCATTTTGATTTCTAGATTATCTACATTATTGTATATACGTATGTGTGTGTTTGCTATTTGGGTTTCGTTTTCCATCAGACTGACTGACATTTTGATTTTCGGATTTCATCAAACTTTACCGCACCTTTTTTTTTGCAGTTGGCGGATAGTTTTACGGTCTATCTCGGTATTTTCAAAAACTAACTTTTGTGGGTGCAAAAATTTCTGGCACGTCATTTGGTTAACCTTTTTTCTATCTCCCCATGATGAACTTGTTTATGTATGAGTGAGTGTGTGTGTCCGTGTGTGTTTCGATTTTCGTTAAACTAATATTTTTCCCACTGCACAGTGTTTATGTAATTTCAAATCAATTTAATTTGCGTGTTAAAATTTCCAAAAATACAACAACAAAGACAAGAAAAACTTTGTTGTTACTGTTGTTCGGATATCCTAAGGCAAAGACCATAAAGTATTCGAGTGTGATAAGTAGTAACCTTCTTTGAGTGGAGAGAGAGAGGGAGGGGAGAAGCACGGAGGAGACCTACAAAATTACATTTACCCAAAATGTTACCCCTTTCATTCAAGGATAGCGGAATAGGATGGGGACGAGGAGGTTATGATTCAAAGCTTCGAAAGAACTACTTCAACGGTTTTGTTGAACTGAAGAGTCGTTTTTGAAAATGGGGAAAATAGGTCTTCAACGACAGATAAGTGCGGCGGCAACAGAGAGAATGTCATGAAGCAGCCCCTATATATTTTAGGGTAAACAAAAGCAACAACAACAAGAACTAATACAACAAACTATAATGCATGCAGGTCCAAAGCAAGCAAATAAAAAAATTCCCTTGAAAGATATTTTTCACAAGGCATACAAACACATACACACACATACATGCCCACAATTTTAATACCTCCCCAAAAATTGCACACAAACACACACTTACATAGAAGTAAACAGAAAGAAAATTACAAAACAGAAGACAAGATGAGGAAGAAGAGGGGGAGCATTGAAGAAAGTCTTGGCTCTGTGGCCCAGACACATAAAAATGGAATGGCTTTCACATTTTTCAACCCACAAAAACTCACATAAATCCCGACAGCCTGCTTCAATAGAGGCATTGAAATTTAAATAATAAGTATGTATGTACATGTGTGTGTATGCGTGTAAAATTTATTTACATACACACACAATTACTGTAACATATATATGAAATCTCCTTAAAGACTGAATATAATTCAATGAAACACTTTTGGGGCCCCGAGCCACAGCAACAACGAAGTATAGGAGTTGAGTGTTTGGAAATTATGCAGACGAGAGGGGAGGGAGAGAGAGAAAATGTGGCAGAGAGAGTGAGAGAAAAAAGGAAAATAATTAGGTAATGTAGAATTGATAAAAAAATCGAAAAGATTGAATTTGGGACCACAGTTCCCAATTTTTTCTATCGAAAAAAATGGTAGGACCCACTTGTTTAAAGAAATTTTCTAAGAAACTTCGAGGTCCTAAGGCGTGGATTTTTTAAAGAAATTTTCTAAGAAACTTCAAGGCCCAAAGGCCTGGATTTTTTAAAGAAATTTTCTAAGAAACTTCAAGGCCCAAAGGCGTGGATTTTTTAAAGAAATTTTCTAAGAAATTTGGAGGCCCCAAAAGCGTGGATTTTTTAAAGAAATTTTCTAAGAAACTTCAAGGCCCAAAGGCGTGGATTGTTTTAAAGAAATTTTCTAAGAATCTTCAAGGCCCAAAGGCGTGGATTTTTTAAATAAATTTTCTAAGAAACTTCAAGGACCAAAGGCGTGGATTTTTTAAAGAAATTTTCTAAGAAACTTCGAGGACCAACGACGTAGATTTTTTAAAGAAATTTTCTAAGAAACTTCAAGGCCCAAAGTAAATAATCATTGGATTTATAACAGAAACAGAGGAGGTCACCAGCAGCTTTCTGAACGTGAATATATTAACGCATTTGAAGAGGTATTTGGCAGATCAATAAATTGAAAAAAAAACTGAGGATACCTCCTACAGCTCAGTGAGCGAGAATTTATTAAGGCATCTGAAGAGGCTACCAGCGTGGTCTCTTTAAAGAACATCTCAATGCGCTTAGATTTATTAAAGAATCTGAGATCCACAAGGTTTTGCCTTTTACCTTTCAATGAATTTGAAGATACTTTGACCAGGATTTCAGGAAGAATCTAGAAAAAAGCATCTTAGCATCTGATCCCTGACAGCCCAATATATGTGAATAGCCGTTTGAAGAGGCCTCTAGCGGTTCAATGAGCCTCAATGAGCTCAATACCAGTGGATTCAAAAGAGAAGTACAGAAAAAGCTCACCGAAACATGAATGCTCAATAACTTCGGATTCACTGAAGAATCTGTAGAGGTCTCTAACAGCTCAATAAATTTGCATTTATTAGAGAATTAGAAGAGCCTAAAAAGGTGGACTCCAGCTACATACTGCAAATTTTATTAAAACGTTTGAGGAGGTCTCAATAAATTCAGATTTATTGAAGAATGTGGAATAGACCATGATTTAATCATAAATCAGAAAGAGTCTAAAGAGGCCTCAAAGCGTTCAATAAATGTACATTAATAAATATCCTGAGGAGGTATTTAACAATTCAAAAATTTTGTAGTTATTAAAGAAGCTGAGAGGATGACTAGGATTCCATGAAGGTCCATAGATAAAACAATCTGAAGAGGCCTCCAAATTCACATTTAAAGGAGGTTTATTAAAAAAAAAACTGACTAAAGGCAGGCCTCTAAGAGCTCAACATGGATGTATTTTTTTGAAGACTATAAATAGAGAATAATAATCCTGGGTTTCTCGTGTGATCTCTAAGAATTCAATTACTTACTTAGCTGGCTCGAGACAGAAAGATTTCCAGACGCGTTGATCTTGTGCGCAAGTTTTCCAATTTAAAAAACCATGTTCTGAGCCAGACCTTCTGCGTAAGCCATCACTTGGCTCGCTTTTATATGCCTTTTGAGCTGGGGTAACTTCATCCATTCACACAACATGGCCTAGCCAACGTAGTTGCTGCAGCTCGATAGTTCTGACTATGTGGATGTCCGCGAATAGATGGTATAGCTCAGATTCATTCGACGGCGGTATTCACAGTGGACGCAGATAGAGTATGAGTTTGGTCTGGCGAGAGGTAGTAGCATCTTTTGATGCGAGGTATATAGGGGATGATAGATATCATGGAACAGCTCTGATCACATTTATTTTATCTCAATTTAGGACACTGACCTCCTCGCGATTTTACCTGGGGTAGCTACTCCCAACACACGTTGAAATAGTGAGCTTATATGTGCCACGAGTTCACCCATAAGAACTACAAAAAAAAAATAGGCTGAGGCGTCGGATTAGTTGCCCACAAACGGAAAACCCATCCTATCCCATCAGCATGTTTTTTCAAGCCTAAGAACTGAATGAATGTGAATTTGTCATAGACTATGAGGAGGACTCTATGGGCTCAATAGGAGAGGATTTTTAAAGGCCATCAGGAGAACTCTAGAAGCTGAATAGATCGGTATCTTATTAAAATAACTGAAGTTTAGGGAAAAATATGAGGGCGACTATATCAGATCAATAAATATAGATTTAGTGATGGATCTGAGGTGACCTCTAATAGCTTCATGGGAGAGGACTTCTTGATGTATGTAAAATGGATATGAGGAAGCTTGTAAGGCTCAATGAATGTGGATTTTTTAAAGAATCTAAGATAATCTCTCAGGACTCAATAAGCGTAAAATGTTGTAGATTATTAGGGGGCCTATAGTGGCTCATTTAACATAGATTTATTGACGTAATTCTTATTGAAGCCAAGTATCAGATTAATGACGTTTAGTGAAGAACCTGGGGAAGTCTGTATCAGATCAATAAATATGGATTTTGTGATGGGTCTTGGGTGACCTCTAATAGTATAATGAACGAGGACTTACTTAAGTAATTAAGGAGGATATGACGACATTTTCTACAAATCAAGGAATGTGTTTTTAAAGAATCTGAGATGGCCTTTGAGAGCCGAATAAACGTAGATTTTTCTACAGTCTATGAGAAGGCCTCTAATGGCTCAATATTACTGGATTTTTGAAGGTCTTTAGAGGAATTAAAAGAGTTTTATCAGCGGAAAATTTTTATAGAATATGAGGAAGCCCCTAAAACTCCAATAAAGGTGGAATTTTTAAACCCATGAGGAGACCTCTTATATCCGAATATTCGAGGATTAATTAAAGGCTATGATAGGGTAATTAAGGGGTGGACTCTAATAAATAAAACTCGCGGAGTGCTTAAATCCATGAAGAGACTTCTATTAGTTACATGGTTATGAATGATTTAAAGACTACGAAGAGGACTTTAAAGGCTCAATATGCATGCATTTCTGAAAGACTACGAAAAGGTCCATAACAGCTCAAGAAATATAATTTTTTTTGTGGACTAACAGGTAGCCTCTTATAGAGTCCCCACTAAGTGAATTTATTAAGGTAACGGATAAAGAATCGGAGGATGGCTCCTAGAGCTCGGGTTTTATATAAGAATCTGAAGAGACCTGTTACAGCCCCCAAAACAGTGGATTAGTTTAATAAATCCACTGTTTGGGGGCTGTAACATCGGATGAGGCTTCCAATAACTCTCAAAAGAGGCCTCTAAATTTTTTTCCAAAAAAAAAGTATGGGAACTGGGTTACCACGAATTTTTTTTTCCAAAAAAAAAGTGTGGGAACTGGGGTCCCACGAATTTTTTTCTATAGAAAAAAATTGTGGGAACTGGGGTCCCACGAATTTTTTCTATAGAAAAAATTGGGAACTAGTGTCACTCGATTTTTTTCCTATAGAATAATTGGCAGCTTGGTCCCACAATTTTTCTCTATATATATTTTATAAAAACAGTATGAGAGCTGGAGTTTTATGAAAATGAATATTTATTGGAAATTTCAGATCATTGGACCACCTTGCCTATGAGTGTTATTAAGTTCCAGTTCCCACAATATTTCCTATAGAAAAAAACATGTGATTCCAAAATTCGTTTTCTTTTTAATCTCCAATATCACAGTAACATTTAAATCTCATTTTCATAAATCACTTAATTAAGCTTTAAGACTTTGTATTCATCTTCACATATTTCCCAACATTCCCTCCCTCCTTTCCCATCAAAATTACCTTATGTTACCCCCACATAAAAATACACACACACACACTCATATACTTGCTTACCATTTTCAATTGTCTCCTTGGCACATGAGATTATCTTGCCCTTGCGTCTACGCAAATTCGATTCGAAATTATTATCATCCGTATAATCGCCATCGCCATCCAAGGCGGCATCCTCAGCGGTAGTTGACTCCTGTACATCCTCCGATGATTGACGTTCGGAGGACATGTTGCCACTGTCGTGTTGTATCAGGCTTTCGATGCTTTTATTCATAATCAACAGAAAAACAACAACAACGGCAACTTAAAATACGCACAACTCAAAATAGGGAGATGCGAGGCAACAAACACACACACACGTAGACACGCACGGACACTTACACTTATGGCGATTGCTATTTTATTTATAATTGCGAATACATATAAGGAGAACGATTTCGAGACATTTATTGAAACTTTTTTTGTTTTGAAATATTTTGTTTTGGGTTTGACACTTTGTTGTTGTTGTTTTGGGTGATTTTTTTATATCCGAGCGATTTTCAAAATTTATAGACAAAACATTTTTTATTTTTCTCTGAAAGAGAAAGGGGCCGGGGTAGAACGTTTTTCGAAGTTGAGGGGTTTCGTTAGTAATTTTTGTTATCAGGAATTCATTTGAATTTTTTTTATTAATTATTGTGAGGGAAAATATTTCGATTTTTTCAGGATACGATATTTGTTATTATTTTCTTCTTCTTCTTTAGTTTAATTTGCGGATTTTTTGTTTTCTTTTTTTTTTATTCAATATTTAATTGAGCTGTTGAATTTAAGAAAGCAGCTGTGATTTTCGATTACCATGATTTAACATCCATTTCGTTGCTTACTGAAGGATCAGGTGCTGAATTATTTTTCTAAAAAAAATTAAGAAAATAATTCAATAAAAAATCGCTAAGTTCGGTAGGGCCGAACATTTTTCAATGCTCAGCCATGTGGTGGATATTCAAAATACCTCAAATCGTTCGAGACTTATATATGGAGGCTGGGCCATACCATGCCAAGTTGTGACCAGGAGAAAACTAAATATCTTAACTACAGACACTCAGCTTGAAAAATTGGTCTAGGACCTTCAACATAGCGGACCTTCATAGTATAACGGGCTATATTGAAATGGACATGGACTTATATTGAAAAATTACGAGTGACGAAGTTTTTTACCCACTCCAATGATAACTCAAAATATCGATTTAGAACCACCTCGAATTAAAAATATGTCTGATATCCTGAAAATAGTGAAAATCGGCGTGTACCGTTATATGGTGGTTATCTCTAAAGGTTGGCCCATATTGATAATTTTTGGTAGAATGCTTTGCTATCCAATGATAACCCATTATATAAAACCTGAGGCGATTCGGATGGAAAATTTTTCCAAGATCTCCAAAATCCCCCAAATTCGGAAGGTTCCGAAGGTACCCTAAATGTTGACCGATGTTGATAATTTTTGGTAGGAAGATGTGATACACAATGAGAACCCAAATTATCAAATTACAGGCAATTTAATTGAAAAACGTGCCCAAGCTCCCTAAAATATCGCAATCTGGCATGAACTCTTATATGGGGGCTATACCTAAACCTGCAGCGATATTGATAATTTTTTTTTTGTAATAAGTTTTACTACCTAATGAGAACTTAAAATATCAAATTACAGGTAATTTGGTTGAAATATGTATCCAAGCCCCCCAAAATACCGAATATTGATCCGTACTACTGTATAGGGGCTATCCCTAAACATTGACCGATACTAATCATTTTTGGTGGATAGTTTTACTACCCAATTAGAACCCCAAATATCAAATTTGAGGCAATTTGGTTGAAAATATGTGCTCAAGCTCCCCAAAATACCGCGAGCTTGGAAGGTTCCGTCATAGGGGGGCTACCCTAAAAAGATGACCGATGTTGATAATTTTTGGTGAAAAGATTTGCTAGCCGATGAGAATCCAAAATATCAAATTAGAGACACTTCCGTTGAAAACCGTGCCCAAGCTCCCCAAAATACCGAAAATTCGGAAGAAGTGTTATATAGGGTCTACCATCTAAAGTGAACCGATATTGATAAGTTTTGGTAGGAAGATTTGCTACACAATGAGAACACTAAATATCAAATTAGAGGCAATTCGGTTGGAAAACGTGTCTAAAATCTCAAAAATGCCGAATTTTGTGAGGAACCCATATGCGAAGACTATACTTAAACCTAGACCGATATTGATAATTTTTGTTAGGAAGATTCGCTACACAATGAGAAGCCAAAATATGAAATTTGAGACCATTCGGTTGAAAAACGTGTCCAAGCTCCCTAAAATATCGAATATTGAGGGGTACCACTATATGGGAGCTATCCCTTAACTTTGACCGGTATTGCTAATTCTTTGTAGGAAGATTTGCCACACAATGAGAACCCAAAATACCAAATTAGAGGCTTTTCGGTTGAAAACCGTGTCCAAAATCCTCAAAATCCCCAAAATACGGAAAATCGGAAGGTACCGTTACATGGGGGCTATCTGTAAATTTTGGTCTATATTAATAATTTTTGGTACGAAGATTCGCTACGCAATGTGAAGCCAAAATACCAAATTAGAGGCTCTTCGGTTGATAAAAGTGCCCAAGCTCCCTAAAATATCAATAAAATTCGGAAGAAGCGTTATATGTGGGGGGCCTAACCCAGAAAGTAGACCAATGTTGATAATTTTGGATATGAGGTTTTGCTACCTAATAAGAACCACAAATATGTAATTATAGCCAATTCGGCTGAAAAACGTGTCAAAAATCCTCAAAATACGTAAAATCGGAAGGTACCGCTACATGGAGGCTACATATAAATTTTGGCTGATGTTCATAATTTTTGGTAGGATGCTTTGCCACCTAATGAGAACCCAAAATATTAAATTAGAGGCACTTCGATTGAAAAACATGACCAAGCTCCACAAAATGCCGACATTTTGATGTTCCGACATATGGGGACTCTTCGAAAAAGTTGAACGATATTGATAATATCAAATTATAACAAGATTTGCTAGCTGATAAGAACCCGCAATATCAAATTTGTAGCCAATTTGTTTGAAAACATGCTCAAGCTCTCCAAAATACCGAAAATTCGGAAAAAATCGTTATTTGGGGTCTACACTCTAAAGTGAGCCCATATTTATCGTTTTTAGGTAGGAGAGAACCCAATTAACAAATTACAGGCAATTTGATTGAAAAAGGTGTCCATGCTCCCCAAAATATCGGAATTTTCGAAGTAACCTTTATATGGGTTCTATACCTAAACTTTGTCCGATATTGATAATATTTGATAGGAAGATTTGCGCGCCCAATGTGAACCCAAAATATCTAATTAGAGGCAATTCGGTTTAAAATATCGAATATTGAGGGGCAAAACTATATAGAAGCTGTACTTAATCTTTGACCGATATTGCCGATATTTTTGGTAGAAAGATTTGGCATCCAGCGAGAACCGAAAATATCAAATTAGAACCACTTCGGTTAAAAAATGTGCCAAAACTCCCTATTATATCGAAATTTGAAAGGATCCAATTTTTGTAGCCAATTCGGATAAAATTCCTTGCAAAATCCTTAATATACTGGATACAAGGCGGAACCATATTATGGAAGCTCTAGCAAATCGTGGACCAATATACCCCATTTGCAATACAAAACCAGTAAGGAAAGTAGTAAAGTCGGACGGGGCCGACTATATGATACCCTTCACCACTATGGGTACATTAAACAGGACTATTAACATGAAATTGGATGAAATAAAATATGTGATATTTATCTAAATGTGAGTCTACCTAGATCTATCCATTAAGTATGTAAATCGATTTCAAACAAATATAAATAGGTCATCCGTTAGGCATTATAAGGGAGCTATATCTAAATCAGGGCCGATTTTCATAAAACTTGGCAATAACGTACTTCTAGGCTCAATTACGTACGTTATGCCAAATTTCCTGCAAATCGAAGGATATATAGGGACTATGGGGCACCATTTACATGAAATCGGACGAAACTATATATATGAGCTATATCTAAATCTGGACCGATTTCCACGAAACTTGGCAGGCATCATTCAAGGCTCAATTCAGTACGTTATGCCAAATTTCGTGCAAATCGAAAGATATATAGCGACTTTGGAGCACCATTTACATGAAATCGGACGAAACTATATATATGAGCTATATCTAAATCTGGACCGATTTCCATGAAACTTGGCAGGCATCATTCAAGGCTCAATTCAGTACGTTATGCCAAATTTCCTGCAAATCGAAGGATATCTAGGGACCTTGGGGCACCATTTACATGAAATTGGACGAAACTATATATGGGAGCTATATCTAAATCTGGACCGATTTTCACGAAACTTGGCAGACATCATTCTAGACCTAAATGATTACGTTGTACCAAATTTCGTGCAAATCGAAGGATATCTAGAGACTTTGGGGCACCATTTTAATGAAATCGGACGAAACTATATATGGGAGCTATATCTAAATCAGGACCGATCTTCATGAAACTTGGCAGACATCACTCTAGGCTCAATTCAGTACGTTATGCCAAATTTCGTGCAAATCGAAAGATATATAGCGACTTTGGGGCACCATTTACATGAAATCGGACGAAACTTTATATGGGAGCTATATCTAAATCTGGACCGATTTGCACGAAACTTGGCAGACATCATTCTAGACCTAAATGATTAGGCTGCACCAAATTTCGTGCAAATCGAAGGATATCTAGGGACTTTGGGGCACCATTTACATCAAATCGGACAAAACTATATATGGGAGCTATATCTAAATCAGGACCGATCTTCATGAAACTTGGCAGACATCATTCTAGGCTCAATTAAGTACGTTATGCCAAATTTCCTGCAAATCGAAGGATATCTGGGGACTTTGGGGCACCATTTACATGAAATCGGACGAAACTATATATGGGAGCTATATCTAAATCTGGACCGATTTTCTCGAAACTTGGCACACATCATTCTAGGCTCAATTCAGTACGTTATGCCAAATTTCGTGCAAATTGAAAGATATATTAGGACTTTGGGGCACCATTTACATGAAATCGGACGAAACTATATATGGGAGCTATATCTAAATCTGGACCGATTTTTATGAAATTTTACACACATCATTTTAGACCTAAATGATTAGGCTGTACCAAATTTCTTGCAAATCGAATGATATATAGGGACCGTTTACATTAAATCGGTTAAATATATATATGGGAGCTATATCTAAATCTGAACCGATTTTTCCCAATTTCAATAGGGTTCGTCCTTGGGCCGAATAAGTGACCTATGCCAAATTTCATTCAATTCGGATCATAAATGCGACCTGTACTTTGTTCACAAAAATACATGGACAGACAGACGGACAGACGGACGGACGGACATGCATAAATCGACTTAAAAAGTGATTCTATGCATATTCTCAAAAGGAACCATGGGTCTATCTCGTTTCTTTTGCCTGTTACAAACATATGCACAAAGACATAATACCCTGTACCACAGTGTGGTGAAGGGTATAAAAATCCTCTAGAAAGACCCATCGAATTTACAAAAGGGCACCAATTAATACCCAAAATAATCCCATTAAAAAAACATGTGTCGGCAGGTATCAGAAGAAGTTATACCCTGTAAACCCTATCTTCGGATTTATTGTAGGGTTTGTAAAACTATTACGATGTATCCATTCAATGGATCAAATCGGTTACTCCATCTGCTTCATGTGCAATTTAGAAAATTAAAATAAGTTGGCGCTTCGTGGAAGAGATACCCCAGAAGTAGGAACCCGATGGGTGGTCTCATCTTCGGACTTCTTCATAGCTGGCTTGTCACCTTGTCTGAATATTCGTTCGGTATTGAAGGACTCCGGGAGGTCCTTTCCGTCTTTTCTGCTGATCTTGTGCCAGTTAAAGTTATCCTGTATAGCCGTATTCATTTTGCAGAAATTCTGAACGCTGACATCGCTTTAAACACCTATGAACGGTTAGGGCTATCGAATGCGGCTTTGTATTCGACGAATATGTGGAATGTGTTGACATATTTTTCGTTGGTCTTTTCCAGAACCTAGCGGAGTGAGAAAATTTGGTCTATGGTGGATTTGTTAGGTCTGAAGCCGCATTGGAATGGTCCAATATCCTTCGGACTAGGTTTGGGAACAAATATATATATATATATATATTACGAAAATTTGGATGAAATTAGACATTCCATTGGCTTGACTGATGAAGTCGCATCTTCATATATTATACAGATTCGGAAAAAATATTAAGTTGTGCAAAATTGTTTTTAAATCGGATGCCTCAGATGCTCGTTATATTTTATGTTCTTTACAGACCATCTAGGATTTGATTATTTGGCGCCCAACTGTAAAACTAGATATCCTTACATAGAAAAAAAGTAAAGAGCTGAATAGAATTACAGTATCGAAGATGCCCTACTTCTAAAAAAACATACTATATTAGCTATACACTGCAGAATAGGTGACAATAAAAAGTGGCGCCCAACCTTTTCGGTTTTTTGTTTCCATTTTGCCTTTGTTGTCCAACATTCTTTATCCTTTAGCCATTGACAAAGAGCTGGCAAAGAAATTGCTTATCATTATTAGAAAACAAAGAATCGAGGAAGGCGATGACGACGAAAAAAAGGAATCCCACTTATGGGTCCTTGCATCGCTTAACAAAAAGGATATGTAAACATTTTAAAACAAAACCATAAGAGAAGGATATCAAAAAAAATATATTTCAAAAGAAAGAAATTAGCTCAATTTCGAAATTTTTTGTTGTTCGGTTGGTTGGTATGACAATGATAATGGGATTGGATTATGCATCAAAGAAATAATTTCGGTTCTTTGTTAAAATGGGCTAATCGGTTGATGGGGCGGATTATGAAGATGATGATGTAATTTATCATTCAGTGACAGGATATATGAAGAAGGACTAAATGTAATTGAAAACAAAATTTTAAAATTCCATTGTTGGAAAGTGTTTTTTAAAATCAAAATTTTTTTTAAGTAAAAAAGGAGGTAGACAAGCCTAACAGGACCCTAAAAATAGTATTTAAAAAAATCTCGCCTCCAAAAAAGATCCATCGAATAGTCCTCGCCTCGGGACCAAGATAAGCCTGGATTTTGCCATGTTAAAGCCACTCAGAGCCGTTGCTTGGTATCTATCATCCCCTACGCCACGGCTTTGGTGCAGGCACATTCTCCTGTAGAGCAGACAGTGTGATTATGATCTGGAAGGAGCATTTTGAAAAACGTCTGATATCAAATAGTAGCAGTGACGTGGATACCTCAGAACCAATAATAGATGACGGTATAGAGTGTATACCACCTAGCCAAGATGAAAACAGAATAGAAATCAATCGGCTGAAGAATAATAAAGCAGCAGGTGCCGATGGGTTACAAGCCGAACTATTCAAGACTGGTGTCTAGATGCTGGTAAGGTGATTTCTAACCTCAGCATCCTGTGTCCCGTGCACAAAAAAGGAGACATGACGATATGTGCCAACTATAATCTCCTTCCCATCGCATATAAAATGCTATACGGCGTATTGTGTGAACGATTGAAGCCAATGGTCAATGACATTATTGGACCATACCAAACGTGGCTTCAGACTTGGCAAATCCACCATTGACCAGATTTTCACTCTGCGCCAAATCCTGGAAGAAACACACATCGACACATTCCACCTATTCGTCAACAATAAAGCCGCATTCGACAGCCCTATCCGTTCAGAGGTGTATAAAGCCATGTCTGCGTTTGACATTCCTGCAAAATTAATTCGACTATGCAGGATAACTTTAACAGGCACAAGATCAGCAGTTAAAGGCGGAAAGGACCTCTCGAAGCCCTTTAATACCGAACGAGGATTCAGACAAGGTGACAGTTTGTCGTGCGATCTTTTTAACATCCTGCTAGAAAAGGTCATACGAGACACACAAGTGAACAGAAATGGCACTCTGTACACCAAACAACACATGTTACTCGCCTATGCCGATGACATCGACATAATTGGCCGAACATTGAGATCGGTAACAGCCACCTTTGAACAAATTGAGAAAGAGTCTGCCAAAGTGGGTCTGGCAGTAAACGGCGAGAAGACCAAGCTGATGGTATCAACGCGCAAGACGTCCAGTAGAATCGGACCAACTGTGGAACTTGAGAACTACAGGTTCGAGGTAGTCAAATATTTTATATACCTTGGTACCGCCATAAATAAAACGAATGACATCAGTTTTGAAATTCGGAAAAGGATAGCGATGGCCAACCGATGCTACTATAGTCTGAGCAAACAACTCAAAAGCAAGGCCACCTCCCGCCAGAAAAACTCACACTCTACAAGACGCTGATACTACCCGCTCTGTTATACGGATCTGAAGCATGGGTACTTACGCAAGCAGATGAGGCAGCTTTTTGTTTGAGAAAAAAATTCTCCGAAAGATATATAGGCCGACCTGCGTTGACGGTGAATATCGCCGTCGAATGAACCATAAGTTGTAGCAGCTATTCTCGGACATCGACATTGTTAGACGTATTGAGCTGCAGCGACTACCTTGGCTAGGTCATGTTGTGAGAATGGATGAAAATGCCCCAGCCCAGAAGGCATATAAAAGCGAATCAGCTGATGGTTCACGCAGAAGGGGAAGGCCAGGAATACGTTGGAAAGATCAAGTCGAAGACTTGCCGAAAATGGTCTTTCAAATTGGAAAAACTGCGCAAAAAACCGACGCGCCTGGAAATCTTTCCTAAGCTCGGGTTATGGAACGAAAGTTCTGTCACAAGCCAGCTATGTAAGTAAGTAATTTTATAACTTTTCTTTTGGGCGCCAAGCTTTATGATTTTTAACTTCTGGAAAAGTCTCAAATATTTTTTTCCGGCAAAAAAGTACCTCCAAAATGTTGGGCGCCATTTTTATTCCAATCATATTAATTTTCTGAATTAAATAGACATACTTTTATATCCTGAGATTAACCGTAGGATAGTCTTTAATATTTGGTAGATATGCTAGTTAGTTATAAACGATAAACGAAGTCCATTCTGCTTATCTGCACACATGATCGATCGATCCATGACCCAATCCCAACACGGCCGCTTCTATGCACCGGATTGACTCGGAGGAATCAACTTCCGACCAAGGGCTGTCAACCCAGCAAGTATTTGTTAAACTTTGGAGCTTCATTACCCGGAATGTTTGCTCCGGGTTCTTTTGGTCCGTGCCTGTATCGAGACAAACCCCGGACCATGGTTCTGCTCAGTTTGTCACAACTGTATCCACCACAGATCTATCTCGGCGAGATACAACGGATGCAGAGAATAGATACATTTCAGGAGTTGTTCCGGCCTTGGCCGGATACAGGAGTATAGCGAAAGGGACTACGTTGCTTCATGCTGCGCCAATGCAGTCCCCAGCGAGTCGTCGTCATCACTGCGGTCCACGTCATCATCGTCGTCGTCTTCGGATTACGTGACTCCCCGAAATCTCCGCAGCAGATACCTGCGCCGTAGCCGCTAACACCACACATTGCTGTCGTTTCCACGACAGAGGGATCTACGATCCGAAACGACCCGAATCTTACTCGGCCAACATCTGTCACCTCAGCCCATTGTGTAAAAGCAATAGGGATGCTACAACAACAACACATTGCTGTCGCAACTCCCGATAATGTATCTTTTCTCCAATTCCACTGCGATGGACTTCGAGGGAAAATCAATGAGAAGAAGAAGTATTATGGTCGCTGCGATCCAGGAAACGAAGCTGAACAACACCAGCAGTCTTCAGAGTTGTGATGGATACAACGTAATTAGAAAGGATTGTACAAGAGGTGGAGGTGGAGGATTATCATTCCTATTGCACCATTCTGTCCAGTATAGACCTATCTCGTTTGAGCTAGACTATTGTGGCCCATACATGTGGTACCGCCGAGGTAGAGGTGCTTAACGTTTACATTCCGCCGTTAAATAGCTGTGCCCCGCGTTATTTGCCTGACATCATGAGTTATGGCTCAACATTTTGCACGGTGAATGAAGACATACCCACCAGGATAAGGGGATACTGTCAAAGCTCACCGGACATCTCCAAACCGTCATATTATTGGGGTCAGATCACCTCCCTATTATCATATCCATCAACAAACCACCCGACTTCATAACTTCTGAATGCCATACTTTCCTTAATCAGCCAATTGGCAAGAGTTCCTTCTAACGTTCGGGCAGCAGAAAGGAATTTCCGGGGCATCATCAATGCTGCAGCTGCTCGTATATACCTGCGGGTCGTATTCCCGAACTAAAACCAAACCTCCCAGCAGAGGCGCGGGATTAGCGAATGAGCGTGAAAAGCTTGGTCGAACTAATCCTACTAGCCCCAGAGTCAGAGAACTGCCGTTAGAGGTGAACAGGTTAGTCGGCGAGCATAAGCGGAAAAAGTGGCTAGAACATCTGAAGTGTTGCAACATAAGTACCGGAGTGACTAAATTGTGGACAACGGTAAAGTCGCTCTCGAACCCTGAAAAGAAGGATGATCGGACGTCTGTCTCATTCAACCGTGTTGAGATGACAGGTGACTGAACCCAGGCAAGGATGTCATCAAAGGTGAGTCATACAGGCCGATCTTCTCCCCAGCATTAGAGAAAGCTATCCAGTTGCGGATCATCAACATGGGTTCCGGAAGCAGCATAACAAAACAACAGCTTTGCACGCCATTTCCACACACATAACGGAAGGACTCAACCAGATCAGGCCGTGTAACAGATCAGCCATGGTGGCGCTGGACGTATCAAAGGCATTTGAAACCGTCAGTCACGCCAAGCTGTTCGAGGACGTCGAGAGAACAACCCTCCAGACAAGTTTGAACGTTCAATTCAGAGACAGGAAGTCGAAGGCCCGTAGACTTAAACAGGGAGTTCCCCAAGGAGGGGTGATATCTGTTTAACCTCTACCTCTCTGGAATTCCACGCCCACCAGACGGCATAAAGATCGTAACATACGCGGATTATTGTACGATTATGGCGTCAGGACATAAAATTGGTGACATTTGCGAGAGGCTGAACCACTATCTCGTGAATATCGAAGACTTTTTCCGGTCGAGGAATATCCGCCACTAAGTCAACGGCCACACTGTTTACCATGTTTATTATTGAATGTGCAGGTCTAGCCGTCCACAATTCCGACCACTAATTACCCCAAGGTTCTAAAGGTCACATTCGATAGTCTCTACAAGTCGTAGCCAGTAGCTAAGACACTTAAGGCTTTACTCCTGTCCAGCATTAGAGAAAGCTATCCAGTTGCGGATCATCAACATGGGTTCCGGAACGGCAGAAAGGACGGCATAAAGATCGTAACATATGCGGATGATTGTAAGATGATGGCGTCAGGACCTAAAATTAATGACATTTACGAACCACTATCTCGTGGATATCGAAGACTTTTTCCGGTCAAGGAATATGGAAATATCCGCCACTAAGTCAACGGCCACACTGTTTACCACATGGACAGCGGAGATGCGGCTATCTTTGAATGTGCAGGTCGAGGCGTCCACAATTCCGACCACTAATTATCCCAAGGTTCAAGGGGTCACATTCGATAGTCCCTACAAGTCGTCCGCGCATACCACAGCTAGTTGGGATAAAGTCAGGATCAGAAACAAGGTTCTCAAGTCGCTAGCCGGCAGCCCTTGGGAAGCTGACAAGGAAACCTTATTAACGACTTATACAGCAATAAACCGGTCTGTGGTAAACTATGCGGCACCAGTGTGGTCCTCTAACGTCAGTGCAACGCAGTGGAAAAGTCTTCAATACTGCCAGAAGGCCGCCCTGAGGACTGCAACAAGGTGTCTCCTCATGACTCCAATTGACCACTTACATGAGGAGACGAAGATCATTCCTGTGCGTCAACACAACAAGATGTTGTCGATGCAATACCTGCTTGGGTGTTATAGGAGTAGCCATCCAAACCGTTATCTAATGGATAGGCACCCACCACCTAGGCATGTCAGGAAGGATCTCCATGATGTGAAGAGAGAGAGGTCCAAAGGTACAAGGTACATGATCTGGAGAGAGAGAGTTCCAAAGGTACAAAAAGGAGACTCTAGATCAACAGACCTATCAAGAAGGATTGAATCGTATTCACACAGATGCAGTTGAGGAAGCAATTCAAGAATATCGTGTGAATACCATCCTCGGACATCATCCACCTATGATAGCTGCAGAAGAGCAGCAGCTACCTCGACAGACCAGAGTGGTCTTTACACAACTAAGATTTGGATGGTGTAGCCCCCTCAATTCATATTGGACTAGAATTGATGAAGACACGCTACACCTATTCAACTGCCCAGCCAAACCCACTCACTTAATCCCATCTTCTCTTTGGACTCAACCGATACAGGTCGCAACCTTCCTGAACTTGGAGTTAGAAGCAGAACCAGGTTAAGGAAAATAGAAGAAATACACAGCAGTACAAGCTGCTACAACAAAAACATGATCGAAATATGGCGCCCAACATGATGCCTGTACCGGAACTCTTCCCTCGTGTTTAAAAGTCGGATCTAATCTGGTTTTATTTAAATGCTGAACACCTATATAATTAAAAAGGAAGACGAGCACAAAACCAGTAAGGAAAGTAGTAAAGTCGGACGGGGCCGACTATATGATACCCTTCACCACTATGGGTACATTAAACAGGACTATTAACATGAAATTGGATGAAATAAAATATGTGATATTTATCTAAATGTGAGTCTACCTAGATCTATCCATTAAGTATGTAAATCGATTTCAAACAAATATAAATAGGTCATCCGTTAGGCATTATATGGGAGCTATATCTAAATCAGGGCCGATTTTCATAAAACTTGGCAATAACGTACTTCTAGGCTCAATTACGTACGTTATGCCAAATTTCCTGCAAATCGAAGGATATATAGGGACTTTGGGGCACCATTTACATGAAATCGGACGAAACTATATATATGAGCTATATCTAAATCTGGACCGATTTCCACGAAACTTGGCAGGCATCATTCAAGGCTCAATTCAGTACGTTATGCCAAATTTCGTGCAAATCGAAAGATATATAGGGACTTTGGGGCACCATTTACATGAAATCGGACGAAACTATATATGGGAGATATATCTAAATCAGGACCGATTTTCATGAAACTTGGCAGACATCATTCTAGACTCAATTCAATACGTTATGCCAAATTTCGTGCAAATCGAAAGATATATAGGGACTTTGGGGCACCATTTACATGAAATCGGACGACACTATATATGGGAGCTATATCTAAATCTGGACCGATTTTCTCGAAACTTGGCAGAAATCACTCTAGACTTAATTCAGTACGTTATGCCAAATTTCGTGCAAATCAAAAGACATATATGGAGATTTTGGGGCACCATTTACATGAAATCGGACGAACCTATATATGGGAGCTATATCTACATCTGGACCGATTTTCTCGAAACTTGGCAGACATCACTCTAGGCTTAATTCAGTACGTTATGCCAAATTTCGTGCAAATCAAAAGATATATAGGGACTTTGGGGCACCATTTACCTGAAATCGGACGAAACTATATATGGGAGCTATATCTAAATCTGGACCGATTTTCACGAAACTTAGTAGACATCATTCTAGGCTCAATTCAGTACGTTATGCCAAATTTCGTGCAAATCGAAAGATATATAGGGACTTTGGGGCACCATTTACATGTAATCGGAAGAAACTATATATGGGAGCTATATCTAAATCTGGACCGATTTTCACGAAACTTGACAGACATCACTCTAGGCTTAATTCAGTACGTTATACCAAATTTCGTGGAAATCAAAAGATATATAGGGACTTTGGGGCACCATTTACATGAAATCGGACGAAACTATATATGGGAGCTATATCTAAATCTGAACCGATTTTCACGAAACTTGGCAGACATCATTCTAGACCTAAATGATTAGGCTGTACCAAATTTCGTGCAAATTGAAAGATATTTAGGGGCCGTTTACATTAAATCGGTTAAATATATATATGGGAGCTATATCTAAATCTGAACCGATTTTTCCCAATTTCAATAGGGTTCGTCCTTGGGCCGAATAAGTGACCTATGCCAAATTTCATCCAATTCGGATCATAAATGCGACCTGTACTTTGTTTACAATTTAACATGGACAGACGGACGGACGGGCATGCATAAATCGACTTAGAAAGTGATTCTATGCATATTCTCAAAAGGGACCATGTGTCTATCTCGTTTCCTTTTACCTGTTACAAACATATGCACAAAGACATAATACCCTGTACCACAGTGTGGTGAAGGGTATAAAAAGGAAGACGAGCACAAAAAAATGTTCAAGGCCTTAGACGAGGCGTGGAACTTAAAAAAAAAATATTTTTTCAAGGCCTAGACAAGGCGTGGATTTTTTAAAGATTCCGAAAAGCCCTCAAAAACATTTTTTTAAATCAAAGCCTCTATTACACCCTCAAAAAATAAATTTTAAAAAATCTACGCCTCTTTTAAACCTTCAGAAATTTATTTAAAAAAAAAAAATATTTTAAAAATCCACGCCTCATATAGACCTTGAAAAAGTGATTTAAAAAATGCAATACCTTTACGGCTGACATCAGAAGTGTATAATGACCGGTGGTCGTTCCAATTAAAACATACAATAACATGCCTGGCACTTTGATAGTTCCATGACTCCGCCACAACAGACAGCCACAACATTGACCACCAACCCCCCTCTTCTTCAAAACACCATAAATACGGTGAGGTGAATTAAAGAGAGGTGGCAGGGGGATTGAGGTGAATATAGGCCAATGATGATAACATTTCAAAGAGGGTGGTTATGGTGGGTGGCCGGATAGCATGATACGAATAGTCCTGATGGTGGTGGTGGAATTAAAATCATACGCATAGGCCAAGCCACAAACTTAGTAGTAGTTCTTGGTATGGAAAGGAAACAAAGAACAAAACAAGAGCCGGATAAAACCATAAAATAGTCAAGAAGAAAAAAAAAAACAACGACAAAAAAATAGAATAACAAAAGAAGGAAAATAGAATTACAAAGAAGGGGAAAAACGAAAAGAAGAAAGGAAAAAAACTATGCTGTCATGGATGAGGTGAAGATGTGGCCGAGGAGAGGAGGACTCTTATTGGTAATGGGTGTTGTTGTGTCTGGGAGCCAAAGAGCAGTTCATAGTAGGATGTGGGAGGGATGGAGGCAGACACAAATATTCAGTGCATAGAAAAACCATTAACGCAGGAAAAAAGTCGGTGGGGGACGACAAGTTTCCAAAATTCATAGTTCATCAAAAGAAAAAAAATAGGAAACATGTTTTGACAAGCATCATAACTAGCTGAGGTTGGTTGGTCAACAGACATGACATTCAAACACAATGACCAACAAATGGGGTGGTGATGAGGTGTGGAGGAGAAAATGGAAGGGAGGGAGGTCAGTAACCGGAAGAAAAGTTGGCATGTTAAAAAGTTATATTTAAATATTATTTTCTAAAAGTTCCGCAAAATGTTAGAGAGAAGTAAAAATAATCCTTAAATGTGGGCCAATGGTAGCCAGTCAGCCGAACCAGCAGAACTTCTTCCTTCTTTGTTGTAGCAACGAAATCAGGATGTTATTTCATAACACTTTTCTGCAGCCAAAATCATTGGCAGTCGCGCAAAAAAATTCGAACACACACAAACACATTAATACTTCTTTAGAGAAGATTTTTCAATTTCTTTTAATTCGAATATTTTTCAAAAAATTTCTTTTCACTTCAAATTTTTTCTTTAAAAAAATTAAATTTTTTTCTTTTCACAAATTTACCCCTTGGAAAAAAATTTTTGGACTCCCAACAAATTTTTTGGGGTTTTATTCTTCTTCTTCTGTTGTTGTTATTGTATTTTTATTAATATTTTATATTCACACGGTCTCTTTCGCGCAACACGCTCTACAACCGTTTAGTTAAAGTTACCGTTAAAGACTAAAGTTTTTTTGGCCCAACATTTGTTAGAGGTCTACAGACCGTTAGTTAGACCAACCAACCCCCAAAGGTTCTGCCGAATGGTGGTGGATGGTTTCTCAAAATCTGACATTCGCTCTTTTGGTGTGGTGAATTGAGAATATTGATTTTTGTTTTGCCATCCCTTCATATTTATCGTTTTTGTTGTGTTCCACATTACCAGTCGTCTACGAGCTTAACATAACCTCACATTCTCCAATTATTATTATTTTTTTTTATTTTCTTTTGCGTGCCAAATTTCGCCGGCTGTTGCATTGGAAATGTCACTACAAAACAGAGAGAGGAAAAGAAAATATTAAAATAAAAATGTAAAAAAATGTTCGGTCGTACCGCACACCTAACAGAGGCGTCGATTTTTTTAAATATTTTTTTCAAGGCCTACACAAAGAGTGGATTTTTTAAATATTTTTTTTCAAAGCCTATATAAGAAGGCCTTACGCAGGAAGTCATTAAGCTTGTTTTGGGTCTAATATAGGAGTGGATTTTTTACATATATTTTTGAAGGAAAAAAGGCGTGGATTTTTATACCCTTCACCACACTGTGGTACAGGGTATTATGTCATTGTGTATATGTTTGTAACAGGCAAAAGGAAACGAGATAGACACATGGTTCCTTTAGAGAAAATGCATAGAATCACTTTCTGAGTCGATTTATGCATGTCCGTCCATCCGTCTTTAGATGTTAAATTGTAAACAAAGTACAGGTCGCATTTATGATCCGATTTGGATGAAATTTGGCACAAGTCACTTAATTGCTGAAAATCGGTTCAGATTTAGATATAGCTCCCATACATATTTTCGTCCGATGTAGGCACCAAAGTCCCTATATTTCTTCGATTTGCACGAAATTTGGCATAGAGTACTGAATTAGGTCCAGAATGATGTGTGTTAAGTTTCGAGAAAATCGGTTCAGATTTAGATATAGCTCCCATATATAGTTTTGTCCGATTTTATGTAAATGGTGCATCAAAGTCCCTATATATCGTTCGATTTGCACGAAACTTGGCATAGCGTTATAAACTAGTTCTAGAATGATCTGTGTTAAGTTTCCTGAAAATCGGTCCAGATTTAGATATAGGTCCCATATATATTTTTGTCCGATTTAATGTATATGGTGTATCAAAGTCTATATATCTTTCGATTTGCACGAAATTAGGTCTAGAATGATGTGTGTAAAGTTTCCTGAAAATCGGTCCAGATTTAGATATAGCTCTCATATATGTTCGCCCGATTTAATGTAAATGGTGTACCAAAGTCCCTATATATCATTCGATTTGCACGAAATTTGGCATAGCGCAATGAGTTAGGACTAGAATGATGCGTGTTATGTTTCCTGAAAATCGGTCCAGATTTAGATATAGCTCCCATATATATGCTCATTCGATTTAATATAAATGGTGTACCAAAGTCCCTATATATCATTCGATTTGCACGAAATAGCGTATAATGAGTTAAGCCTAGTGTTAAGTTTCCTGAAAAATCGTCCAGATTTAGATATAGCTCCCATATAAATTTTCGTCCGATTTATTGTAAATGGCATCGTCCGATTTTACACAAAGTTGTCACAAATATTGCACAACGTACTGGAGTTAGAATAACCTAGAAGTTGGATATAAGCACCAAGGTGGGCCCAATCGATTTTTTTCTAATGAATTTCTGAAGATCTAAAGGCGTGGATTTTTATTAAATAAATTTCTGAAGGTCTAACAGAGGCGTTGATTTTTAAATAATATTTTTGAGGGTCTAACGGACCTGTAGATTTTTATATAGAAAATAAATTCTAATGGACTAACAGAGACGTAGATTTTTTAAAAATAAATTTCTGAAGGTCTAACAGATGCGTTAGGAAGATTTACTATCTCATGAGAACTCAAAATATTAAACAACCGCCAGTACGGTTGAAAAACTTGTTCAAAATCCTCAAAATATGGACATTTAGGAGATACCTTTATATTTGGGCTATCCTAAAACGTTGACCAATATTGATAATTTTGAGTTTTTGTATGGCCTGTTTTTAGGGCGAAGGATCGTTCATGTAAATATTTTTTTTTTTATTAATTTATCTTTCGTGATGAGCTACATGGTCGGAGTTGTAATGAAAAGGAAAGCCAGAGAGATACTACAATTCCCATCATTATGCGACGCGTTTCGCCGTTGGTTTAGCGGCTCATCAGGCATATTGGGCAATGTGGCTTACAAATGTCGTTACTTGATAAGTTGTATTTATGTCGAATATCGTTGCGAAATTGCATCTACGAATTAAATTCATTTGGCATCATACCAGAACATTTTGGTAGGGAAGATTTGCTACTCGAAGGGAACCCAAAATATCGATTTACACGTGTCCAAAATCTTCAAAATACAATTTTGAGGTTACTGTTATATGGGGACTGCTCTGGGGGTTACTCTGTATTGCGACGCGTAAGAAAAATTGTATCGCATCGCGTAATTGATACTCTCTAATTCGTTTTCATATCTCCTTTCGCATCTACTTTACACAAATGTGGCATCACCGCAATCTGTAATACGAAAACGCATGTCAAACTCGTTCGTTAAACGCAAATATCTTGCGTTAACAAAGTAGCAAACGCAAATGAAGCGAAACATGTAAGTAAGCACAATTAAAGCTTTTATTTATATCTAAATTGTTAATTATTTTAGGTGAAAACCAAAAAAGTTACAGTTGACGACTCAGCACCGCCAGTTCCAAACTTAAGTAGATTTTATGGTGCAACACAGCGATTTGGCAAAGGGACAGTTGCAGAGTTCAAATGCGAAACAACGCGCCAACAATTTGTATACAAAACTGGATGATGACCTTAATTCAAATAGACCTCCTGCAAGAGATGTCGCTGGTTGGAAAAAAGTAACGTTTTATATATTTTTATATAAAATGTGAAACTATGTGTGCATATTTACAGGTTGATGTTGATAACCACCTTGTCCAAGCATTTTCAAAGCAGCGGCCACTTTTATTGGAGTTGGAATTGCTGTGGATCAATTTGGAACGACGAGGTCTTTTTTAATAGCGTTTACTAAATATGTATATAGCCCAATCGCCAAAATGTGGGAGAAATTCTATTCCCACGGAAAGCATTTCCCTCGAGAGAAAAATCCTTCAATCGAGGAAAATATAGGAGTAAAATTGTTGGAATATGGCATATATTTTTCATCAACTGTGCGTCTTTTGCATACTTTGTGTACCCTTATTTGAGGATGTTACTAGTTCCAGAGAGCAACAAAGAAATTCTACAAGATTGTCAAGAAGACAATTGCGAGATAATTCCAATCCTCTTGAATTGCCACAAATATCTGATTCCCAACAGATTCAAAAAATACTACCAGATAAGCAAACCAGCATTCCAATACTTGTTGGAAGTTTTGGCGCAACATACTCCTACAAGGAAAAACAAATCTGGAATTCTAACGATTACCAAGTTGAGTGCCACGTTAGATTTTTTTTTTTTTTTTTTTTTGCTGAAGGTGGATATCAAACTGGCTTTGGAAAGGATTTTGATGTTGGTATGGCACAATCAACATTTAGTTCTATCTGTTTTCGAAGCTCTGAAGATAAGTACACCGCTTTTAGAATTTTATAAGAAGCATAAAAGCATAGCATATAATTGAGAGAACAAACGGCGTTTTAAAGAATTGTTGATACTGCCCCATTGGTGCACTTGAACTGCACTATAAACCTGAGAAAATTTCAAAAATCGTGAATGTATTTTGTGCTTTGCATAATATATGCATACATTACAATGTTGAGGATAATGTTATAACAATAGAAACACCTAACCAATATCTTGCAGCCGCCCAAAACCTGAGAGAGAAAATTGGACAAGATTTGCATAACTTATACCATAACACAAATAATTAAAGTAGTTTAGTTTATTTTACTAAAACAAAAAATTAATTCATATACAATTTGTACATTTTTGACAATAGTTAAACGAATTGAATTCATATCACACATGAGTCTTATTACTTAGTTAGAGGAAATTCATCAATTAAATTGCTCCAATTGCAGGTTTGTTTTTGCCAATTTGTACTCTACCTCCCGTATTCGTAACTTCTCCATCAGAATGTTATGGCGCTTCATTTCATCCAGTTTTTCTTTAAATTTTTCCATTACGTGATAATGTTTTTTCTGAAGATCGCCCAATTGTTCAATTGCTCTGTATATTCGCTTTTGATACTCATTTTGGGTTGCGCTCGCTGTTGTTGTTGTTGATTATTTCGTCTTTTTTTCATCGCCGATTGATATATCCATATGGCTGACTTAATTAAAATGCTCATTTTATCCTGTTTCTTCACAGGCAATACTTAAATATTCGCTGCGTCTCTTCATCATCGTCAAGACCAAACAGCTTCTTCGGTGCTTGATAAATTTTGCTCCTTGTTTGGGCCGAATTCTATTCCTGTTTTGTATTTCAAATTATTTGCAGCTTTCTGCCTTACATATTTGTTTTGGTCAGCGAAACCTATTTTAAGTAAATTTGAAGAATGGATGGATTATTTTATGCAAATGAATTTCAACATTCGGCTATTTTCCATTGGTGGTCCCATCGAATTGAGCTCATTTTCCGTTTTTTTTTTTCCAAAACCGAGTAAGGGACTCTTTGTCCCCTTTTTAAAATCCTCGTGCAATGTCAGGATTTAATTCCAAAACTGACACTAAATGCTGCAATTGGGTTTTATTTGTCTTCGACCTACAAATAATTTTTTTTATTTCTATTTCGATTTATATTTGAAAAATCATACTTAGACTTTTTATCTCTCTTCGATTTTCGATATTGTTTGTGAGATATTTTGAGAGGAAACCAAACAAATCGAACTTTCATATGATGCCTACATATTCTCCTTTCTTCCTTTAATTCCACGCGGAATTTTCTTTGCGATTGGGAAAAAGGGAGAATAAAGAAATTCCGCAGGGAATTATTTTAGACAATTGGGTTGAATGACATTCTCTGAAGAAGAAGAAATATTTTTTAAAGAAATTATGAGCAAACATCCATTCTCATATAAATTTTTTCAAGATATTGTAAGCCTAAAATTCCAAATATTTAATAATGTATGCCAAATTAATTATAATTCTAGCAGATTTATTGACAAAACAAAAATATTAATACTTTATGCGCGAATCAAATATTTCGAGTATGGATGTGGAAAATATAAATTTGTTTTATATTTAAAGAAAACAAAATATACAGTACATATATACAGTACAACATTGGAAATAAAACATCCAAAATTAAAAAAATGTAAAGTTTGAGCTAAAAAATATGAATCGTAGTAATTGGCGAGACAAACTTCTAATTTTTCTTTCAAAAGAGTTAAGATTGTTAGGAAACGACCAAAATATACCAACTACGTTCGTTGTTGGTATATTTTGGCCCGTGTCATTAAGCTTGAAGGTATGAGATCCCTAGATAGGGATAAGGGTATGCATGATGTGCAATAAAAACTGGCACGACTTTATTCACAAAATGTCACTTCCCCAGGAAATATATTTGATTTCAGAACAGCCAATTCGTGTCATACAATTAAATAGAAATTTAATATTAAATATGATTCGTAATACCATGTATTTTGACTCCCCTGGAAGCATACTAAAAAATATGATCCTGAAACTAAGAGTATTTCTATATTCTTTCGTTGTACGATTTTTCTGAAGCATTTTTGAGTAGACACTATGCCAATAATGTCGCCAGTTTTATATTGACGTTGAAAACGTTTTCCAACGAAAAAGGAGTTCGTTGGCCGATTTCAAAACGCATCTATACCAACTGGAGCACAGTCTTAATAAATGCTATAATGGTGGCAGTAAATAAATGCAGTTTGGAGGCTTATATAAATACTATGGTGCCATCGATGTTGCCCAAATGACGAAAAACCTGAATTTGTAGTTCTTCAGTTTTATTGTGCTCATTTTATACTTATGTATGCGCGAGAAGGACATTAAACAATTATTTAAGGATACAAATATATGCGATTTTGTAAAAAAACAAATGTGGAAGTGCCTTAATATTAGTAATTATTCCACTTTTTTATCATGGATTTAACATTTTTTTCATTGTTTTGATAAACCCAAAGAGAACAAGACAAGTTGAGAAGTCTCATAATTTTCTACAAAATTTCATGTCAAACCCTATTTCAAATGATACAAAAGAAAATGATGTAATGGAAGATTCCGATGAAAAATATATACCTGACAATGTATAAAACGTATAAAAATAGTCCTTTTTATAAGGACGTTATGTTAATATTTGACGAAATATCAGTCGACGGCAACGAAAAACGACTTCGCGAATCTTTTGTTGGTCTAGGCATTAGAAAATACTTCCCATATACTCTACTTTGGACAAATATTATGGGATTTTTCATTGATAAGGAGGATACCCGTATATCAAATAGCGCGGTGAAGTCCTATTTTAATATAAATAATAATATAATTCTTAATTTTAAGAAAAATATAAGGCCAACTGAATACATTCGTCGTTCGAAAGAATACCTTGAGGCAAAATTAAAGGAAGCTGAAATTCGCATGGAGGATTATAAAAAAAAGTACCCCGGAACCAGAATTTAATAAAAATTTAAAATGGAACAAGAAAAATGGATGCATACCCCAAGGAGAAACAGTAAAAAAATTGGTTTGTACAGAAAAAAATGTTTAATATTACAGATATACCACGTAATAAATTAAATCAACGTTATATCTTGTTAAGATTTCAAAATATACGAAGACAACTAAATATAATAAGAATTTCACCACCCACAATAGAGGTTAATGAATACAAACATTTATTGGGAAATAAACTACTGTATGAAAACATAATAGGCATTTGTTTGGAAATGTTGACCCCTAAGTAAATAAACGATGTTAGTCTCAATTTAGATTAGGCGAGTTTACTTGCGGCAAGTCTTTGTTTGCAGGAGAGAGGGGCAAGGGGAATAGAAATGGAAAAAAATTGCTCGTACCGACAATTTTCTGGCAATTCGTTTTGTGTATTTTGTTTGTAGTGTCAGTAACTTGAAATACCAATCCAGAACATTTTCGAACATTAAAAAACATGCCCAAAATATCAAAAAAACCAGTGAGCGGAGCAGTATAGTCGGACGGGGCCGACCATACGATACCCTACACAACTACCACGGAACTCAAATTTTCTGCGGATGTTTATTCCGAGCCTGGGCAATATTTCGTGATATATGCACCCTCTTGCCCGATTAGAGGTCAACAGCACATATTCCATACACTGACATATTTTACGAATATTTCTAATATTCAGTACATCCCTTCTAATTACTTGTCCAGATTGCCTTCATCGTGGGTTGTATGGTGATATTCGGCTTATAACTGTGGCCTATAGATCGATTCGAAAAATACAAAAAAAAAAAAAAATAAGTTTACGGTCCACTTCATCCCAAAATTATTATTTGATCATCACCGACAATTATATGCGCTGTCCTTGACCATAACTGGAACCTCATGGAAAATTTCAAAGCGATCAGCGCTATATTTCCGCCCTCTAGTGTGGTAATGGGTTACTAAATAATATACGAATACGGAGATACCTGTAAATATTTAGGTGTAACTCCCACATCCGAGCACATACAATAAAATAATTGGTATTAATTTAAAGGTCAACCACTCCTCTTGGATATAATATCAACATCTCGGATATATGTCCTTCAGGTGTAAATATATACGCTATAGAATACAAATTTTGTCATTTTTCACACAAAAGTAAGGGTCCATTTGACCCGCTAAATATTGACCAATCTTTATCAAAACAGGCATGCTTATTCTTTGGCCCGATCCCCTTCTCCATGCAAAATTTCACGATGTTCGGGCCATTATTGCAGCCTCTGGAGCGACCAGAAAAACCGACAAAAATTTAGTATTTGGTCCATTTCATCCCCTAAATATTAACCAATCTTTACCAAAAACAATAGGGGTCTTCATTGGCCAGAACCCATCCTACTTGCAAAATTTGGTGAAGATTGGTCCATAACTGTGGCCTGTATCATGTTTACAAATTATAATGGACAGACGGACGGACGGACACACATGTCTAGATCGACTCAGCTAGTCGAGATATGACGATCGGTATACTGGTGGGTCTAGGACCAATATTTCGGCGTTACAAACTTTTGGGGCTGCACAAAGCTATAATACCCTGACAACATAGTTGTGTAGGGTATAAATAGTTTTGAAACCGAATTGCCTTATATAGACGCATGAACCAATCTAAATCAGGACTTCGCCTAAACTAAATCAGGACTTACTATTTAAGCTGTGAGGAAGCTGTAAATAATTTTTCAACAAGACTACAAACCACGAACTATTTATACCTGTATTTGAACCGGAACATTTTACATTAGTGTATATTGACATGAAACAAGAACTTTTCACATACATTAATCCACTAGGTGAAACATTGGCAGATGTTCAACGATTTTTGGAAATATATCTTTTACTCAGGTAAAATACAAACGCATTAAGATTGACCATAGTTTAAAAAAGGACGGTGTAAATTGCGGGGTCATTGTATGTCAATATGTAGAAAGTTTGCTGCCTGATGCAGATTTGACTAAAATAAAACCTCTCCATGTATAAAGAACAATTATGAAGAAGGTTCTAAATGACAATGCTGACAACATGTCAAGGGGTATGTTTACACTGCGGGTTGGATGGAGATAAAATGTGTGCTCAAGCTTATTTTTTTAATGCTATGTTTTAATATAATAAATTTTAATATAATAATGCTATGTTTTAATATAATAATAAAAATATTTCGGAAAACGATTTTGCGAGCCCTATAGGATGTGTCAGTAAATATTTTTGCTCCCGGGAAATTATAAAATTTAATAAATAATTTTTGCATAGCAGTGCAAATTAAGTTGTTTTTTGCGTTAATAAATTGATTTTATTGCGACCATCAATTGTGTGTTGGAGGAGCGATTTACAATACCAAATTGTAAATGTAATAAAACAATAGCTGATTGGAAGAAGAAGAAGAATACAACATCAAATTGCCGCGCAATGTTTCTGGAACAAATGCTGTATTTATACTGATTGATATTGAATAAATTGAGCTGTGTACTCTTTGCGTTGGTGTAGATTTGTTTACAAACAAGTGGAGTAGTTGGTGACTGCTGTAGTGGCTTATCATTTCAATTGCTTTGTTGTTGTGTTGCTGTAGCTGATCCCCCTTGTTGTGTTGCAGCTGATGTCGTTGCGGTTGTCATCTGTGTTCGATAATATATCTGGAACGTTATCTGAATCCAATCCTGAAACCATGCCAACTACAACAAAAACATATACGTGCCCAACTTGTAGTAGTGTTGTCAAGAACAATCAAAATAGTGTTGGATGTTGTATCTGTGGAATGTTTTTTCATATTAACTGCGTTAATGTGACTAAAGAGCAACACAGTTTCTTATACAGGAACAGAAAAACAATGATGTTTTTATTCAAATGCCCAACCTGTGTTAAGAAGAAGACTGATAACAGCGTTGATGCTACTGCTTCTAGTCATGCAGGTACTGATACACAAAGCGGTAATGAAGATGTTTATGAAACGCTGAGGCAAGAATTTGAATTATATAAGCTATGTTTGGAGAAGCAATTTGAAAGCTTTATGCTGAAAATTAAGGATGTGGTCAAGACGATTCGTTCAGAGGTTGACAGTAGGTTTCAACTAATGGAGGAATCAGTGCGGAGTTGCCAGGCTGCAATTAAAATTTTCGAGCAGACTAAGCAAGAGTCTGTAATTGAAGCCGATATACTAACTAGGCGTCTCAATAGGTCAAACATAATTGTCAGTGGTTTGCCTGATGGGATCAAGAGATTGAGAGACCCGATAATGAAAATCGCAGCTATATACGGTATTGATTTGCACCCTGGCGACATAAACCATTGCTGCTATATCTCAAAGGGTAAATCCGTGCTGGTTAAGTTTAATTCCATTCTCGTTAGAGACAGTTTAATGGCTAGTTACCAAAAGCGACGTAATCCTCTATTGCTTGGTGATATCACTGGTGTGGCTGTAAGAAGTAGAGTGTACCTGAATGACCATCATAATCGTACAGCTTCAAAATTAATGTATCTCTGTCGCAAGTTGTGGAGAAATAATAAAATCAAAAAGTTCAAGCTGAAGAGTGAGGATAACCCTAAAGCGTTGGTTGTCTTCCGTGATGGAAGAGAGGGTGAGCTTGATATAAATCAGTGCACTAATATGTTGAATGATAATGGTGATGATGGCTCTGCTGGTGTAGCTAATGTTGCTAGTGCTGCCTCATGCGGTTTGGATTCATCTGCTGTTTCACGGTTAAGTGCAGATAATATTGGTGGTAGTTCATAAGTGAAGGTTGTGTGAGTAGTTGAATTATTTATTTATTATTATTTATTAATTTTATTTTTCCTGGATATAATTTTGTTTCTTACGCTCATCTGAATTATACGGTCAGATAATGAATTTTTCAACTAGTTTAGGTTATATTGTTAGCGATAATAGTTTTCTTAGAAGTCAGTTATGCAATTTTAAAAACAATCTTAATGTAGGTCATGTAAATCTCAGAAGTTATAATTTGAGTAAGAATACTTTTAAAATCCATGAATTGAGAAATATTTTAGAGGGTAATAATCTTGGCATTTTTGGCGTGACAGAAACTTGGTTAAAGCCTATTGTTTCCACAGAAGCTATACAAATACCAAGTTATTTTTGTTATAGGAGTGATCGTCCTTGTAATAGAGGAGGTGGTGTTGTAATGTATGTTTCTCAGAATATTAAACATAAATTTGTGTGCAGAGGAAGTTCTTATGGAGTTGTTGAATATGTTTTCTGCGAGGTAATTGTAAGCAATTGTGTGTTTCTTGTTGGTGTGGTTTATTTGCCACATGGCGATATTGTGGCTTTTGAAAATGAAATTTCTGATCTTGTTGTTAGGTACTCAAATGTTATTATTATGGGAGATTTCAATAACAATATGTTTGATCTGCAGCGAAGTTTAGTTGTAAGGGAAATTTGTAGCAGATTAAATTTATCTGTTGTCCACAACTCAATGCCCACACACGTCGATATTGCGCATACCTCTACTTCTTTGTTGGATTATTTTTTTGTGTCGTGTCTGAGTTTGTTAGCATGTTCAAATCAGTTTTTGTGCCCTGGTATTTCTGATCACTCGTTCATCTTTCTATCAATTAATGTTCCCAGTTTTTGTGTGCAGAGTTTTTATGAATATGGAGATTTCAGTTCTGTTGATCCTGTGGCGCTTTCCAGCGCCTTTGATACATACAACTTTGGTGAGCTTTATTCTGTGGCAGATGTTGATGCCCAGCTTGATATATTGAACTGTGGTCTTCGGCACTTGTATAGTGTAGTTCCTGTTAAAAGGAGATTTTGTAAAATTAATAAAGATGACTGGTTTAAGTCTGCTGAAATTCGGTATCACTTGTCTCTTCGTGACATTTCTTATAGGTCCTATCTTCGGGACAAAAGCGTTGAAAGTTGGAAATTGTTTTGTCGCTGTCGTAACCGAGCCAAAAAAATTATAAGAAAACTAAAATTTATTGCTCATAGGGATATGTTTTCTAATAAATCCACAAAGGAAGTGTGGTCAATTTTAAATAAAAACGGTTTATGTACTGATGACAGAGAAGTCGGGAATGTTGATGTTGAAGCTCTGAATTCAGCTTTTGTTTCGAATCAATCCGTAGATGTTTTTGATGATTCTTGTATTCCTGTTGATGCTTTTGATGGTTTTTCCTTTCGTGCAATTGATTATGCTGAGATTGTTGATGCTTTCAATAAAATCAAGTCCACGGCAGTTGGTTATGATGGATTTCAGCTAAAATTTCTAAAGCTTGTTTTTCCCCTTGTTGGTCAATTTTTGTTGCACGTTGTCAATTCTATGTTAACAATGTCTGTGTTTCCAGAGATGTGGAAAATTGCAAAAATAGTGCCTATTCAAAAAAAGAATGGTGATTCTAGTGAGTATAGGCCTATATCTATAATGCCGATTCTTTCTAAAATGGTGGAGTATGTCATGAAAGATCAAATGCTAGTTTATATTGGTGAAAATTCTCTATTACATGAGAGCCAGTATGGATTTAGGAGTAATCGCGGCACTGCATCTCTTCATCAATATCTTGCGGGAGGTTGTTGTGTGTTGTTGTTGTTAGAGAAAGCCTTAGTAGTTTGGTGTTTGATGTGCATGTTAATTCTTTGGTGTCCAAGGTAAACTTTATTTTAAGAAAGTTGTACTCTTTGGATATGGCTCCACCTAAGAGCATTAGAATTCAATTGGCCCATGCATTGATTATGCCAAATTTTTTGTATTGTATTGAGATTTTTGGGGGTTGTTGTGGATATGTATTACGTAAAATTAAACTCTTGTTCCATAGGGTTATGCGATATGTATATTGTGTTAAACGTCGTGATCACATTTCTCCTTACGTTAAAGAGTTCCTCGGTTGTACCTTTGAAAG